>NW_024526821.1:0-1071 GCF_017590135.1 Pyrgilauda ruficollis | reverse complement strand
CCTTTAATGCTCTTTATTTTGTGCCAAGAGGAGATGATCTGAAATTGCTGGGGTGTCTGGGAGCAATGAGATGCCCAGCTGAGAGCTCTGACAGCCAGCACTCATCCTGGGAGATGGGAGTCAGCAGCTGGAGCTGGCCTTGGGGATGTCTCCTTGTTGGGTCTGAGCCATGGTGGGAGTTCAGCTTGGAATGGTGGGGTAAGACAAGCAAGTCAAGCCCATCACCAGTCCACAAATCCAGTGTTTCTTTCCCCTGCCAGCCCCTTTTTCCCCATCATGGCATGGGAGCTGCAGACACTGTCCCCAGAGCAGCCACCCACATCCCAGGAGCACCTAAGGCTTCTCCAGCCATCACTGTCCACTGTTTTTTGGGGCTTGGTTCTGGGAGTCAGAGGATCCCTCATGCCAGTGAGGTGCTTATGGGTATGAGGGAGAGGGAAGTGAAGTGGCCTTGATCTGGCTTCAAAATCCCCCCTTGCTCCCTGGCTCCTCTCTCTGTCCTGTCCTCAAGGCACAGCGTGGGGACAGCAGGAGCAGCCAGACAGTGCTGTGCCAGCAGCAAACTAATTGGGATTGTTACCTGCTTGCCCTTACTTGTCAGGGCTCCTGCCTCACTCAGGCTTTAATTATTATCCTTATTTACTTCTTACCTGATGTGCCAAGAGCACGGAGCAGGGCCATGTCTCTCTGCAAGCTGCTCCTGTGAAGCACAAGGGGCTCTGCAGGACACATGGTGGGGCTGCAGGAGGAGGGGCAGTGGGTCAGAAGGTTCATGGTCCTCCTCAGATAAATCCTATAGCTCCTCCAGTCACAGCCAGGAAAACAGTGGCTGGGACTTGTTCATGCTTTTCATGAATCCTAGGGCTTCATCTGCCCCAGCTCCATCCATGATCCCCCTGAGAGCAAAGAAACCGGCTCCTGTCTTTCCCAGTGTGTTTGTTGGGAGTCTCTCACACCCTGTGCTTGGCAGAGCAGGGAACTTTCTCTCTCCCTGATGCCTTTTTCAGGCTTAGCTAGAAACAAAATTAAAAGGATAAAAGTGGATATATTTACTGAAGGGCCTTCAGGTAC
>NW_024526820.1:0-1071 GCF_017590135.1 Pyrgilauda ruficollis | reverse complement strand
AACACAGCAGATACAGAATTAAGGACATTTTCTTCCCCTGCTCACTAGGGAGGGGGATAAGATGCAGCATGTTTAAAATCAGGTTTGTTTTCCACCATATACAATCTTAATATTCCATCTGCTTAACTCTAGAGATAAATCATCATTATCAACAGTCAATATCTGGCACTACAAAAGATCAAGGACATTATTCTTGCTCAGGACAAGCCCTTGGGAGCTGTAATGCAATCCCTGGCACACAGCTGCACATCAGTGCAGGTTTGCACCTCTCCCACCAACTGGGAGTGCAGAGTCCTGCTCATTCCTTGGAGGAGCAGGAGCTGTGACACAACCAGGCTTTGCCTTCAGCACTCAGTGATGGAAAGGCTCTCATCACCCTCCTGACTGATCTCTTCATCACGGGGTGAGAGCAGTGAAGTCACTGCCTGTCGCCCATCACTCCAACAGCTCAGTGTCCTCCTGCTCGCAGCATTTTAGCTCTTTCACCCCCGGGCAGTGACAGAGATCTCCCACCCGAGCATTCTCTAATCCCTGACAATCGTGACTGGCTGCTAATCACGATGAGTGCACTGATCTCGCTGCAGTTCACAGCAGATGAGAACGTGGCTGTAATATTTATTAAATAACAGCATTTGGGAAACCTCTGTAGAGTGCACTAGAGCACACGGAGCCTCATCTGAGGTCAGCCAGATGCTGCAGCAGTTATGGCCTTCATTAAGTCAATGAATATTAATGACAAATTAACACAAACTTTAAACAAGAAGCCAATTTTCATTTCCAGACTCTTTTAATGAATTGTGTTGTACATATTTTCGACGTAGCAGTAATCTGACAGGCAATATTTTTCAAATAATTAATTCACTGTATTTCTAGCTATTTTTAACTTCCCAACAGCCAAGAACCCATTGATTCCACCTTTAATTACAGTTCACAGCCACATCTGCTCCTATATTCAAACAGAAAAAAAGCAGTTAAACATTGCAAAGTGATTTCTCACTTTTTAAATCATTAAACGACTATCTTTTCCTGCATTCCATTTCAAATAGTCCTACAACCAAAAGAAGGAAAAAA
>NW_024526819.1:0-1071 GCF_017590135.1 Pyrgilauda ruficollis | reverse complement strand
TGATGGTGTAATGCTGTGCTATCACCACTCAGGAAGATCCAATGGTTCTAGTTTTCAATTCTGGGTCTCAACTGGATCTTAAACCAAGCCCAAACACCACTGTCCATGGAAAAGCCACCACTCTTCCATCTAAGACACAAGATTTGCCTGGGCAGGCCAGAAGAAAGTGCCAGTTCTCTGTCTGATAAGCCACGGCATCTGGTGTGTCATGCAAAGGACTGAGAGTCCCCAGGCCTTGCTCCAGCCCGCGGAGGATGCGCTGTGTGAGCCCAGGCTGCACCATCCCTCTTTTTGTTTTCCGTCGATTGGCTGATCCTCCCGCTGAAATCCAAGGGAGTCTGAAAGCATTTAACAGCCTCTCAAAGATATGTCATGCGATCTAACATTCTGAGCACAGAACTGGGAGCCAGGAACTTTTAATTGTGCCTGTAGGAATTGAAGCCAAATCACTTAACCTCTTTGCTTCTCGGCTTCTCATCCATAAAAAGAAAACTATGCTCATGCTGCTGGCTGGGGTTTTATGAGAGTTAATTCATAGACCTGTATGGAAAATGACTCCTCCTCTGCTGCAGAAATGCAAACTTTGTGTTGAAAAAAATTTAAATATGAGTAATTTCAACAGAAACTAAGAGCAGACAGAAGTTTAACATTTTGTCTGAATTCTTCTCAAGGGAAACACATTTCTTCTGCAGAAGCAGATCTCCATTGTGAAAAAGATGTTTCTGGGGTTTTTTTAAAATTTTTTTTGTGTGTGTGTGTGTGATGTTGTTTGTTTTTTGTTTTTTGTTTTGTTTTCTGTTTGTTTGTTTTAATTCAATTTGCCACCGCAAAACAGCTTTGGCAAAATATTGGTGGCCAGCCCTACCAACAGTGAGACATAATGCCTTTCCACGGTGCTGCGCTCGCCCACGCGCAGCGACGCCCACGGACAGCCCCGGGGAGAAACCCCCGAACACGCGGGGCCGGTGCGGCGGGGCCGCTGCGCGAGCACCGGGCACCGGGGCCGGCACCGCTAGAGGGCAGCGGCGGAGCGGCCACGGCCCGGGGGCTCGGCTCGGCCCGGCCCGGCTC
>NW_024526818.1:0-1059 GCF_017590135.1 Pyrgilauda ruficollis | reverse complement strand
ACCCAAGTGTTGCATGTGTGCTGCATAATAAATAATTTCCATCTCTGGTTTTATAATTCAGCTCAAGCAGTGACTGAAAGTATTGATGTGCATTCTGTGTTTCTGATTGCAGGTGGCATGTATGCAGCTCATCAACGCCCTTGTTACATCTCCTGAAGACCTTGACTTCAGGATACACTTGAGAAATGAGTTTTTACGTTGTGGCCTGAAGAAAATATTGCCTGTAAGTCACTTGTATCCAGGAGTTGATCACTGTCCACTGTGAATGTTGAAGACAGCCAAACTGTTTAACCAGGACAGCAGATGGGAAGGGTTGGGGTGCAGAAGGTCAGATTATCAATCCAAATCTGTTTTCAGCTTGCAGAGTTACAAATTCAGGTTCTCATTAGCTGTATTAACCAGAATAGTAGTTGAAACGAGTCAATATATTAGAAATTAAATGAGGGTAGCCAAATTCTGCATAATGAGCTCAAAGCACATGCAGTGAACGTGAATCTGGCTGTGGAACCAATCTTGGATTAACTTTCTTTGTATATGCTGTTCCTGTTGTTTTCTGTGAAATCTGTTTTTCTTTCATCTGCCTGCTGAGAATGCATTGGGACATTTTAAGGAAAAATCAAATCAGAAATTCATTCTGAGGCTGCATGTCTGTCTTCATGCAGCTGCACATACAGGAATATTTCTGACTTGGGGAGAGATTTGTAGCTCTTAGCCAAGAAGCCATTCTGATGCTTACATAAAAACCAGGAGTATTTAAGGTACTCACCACTTTCTTACAAAAGATGAGAGAAATTAGAGTACCTGCTTATATTTGTCTGAAACAGAATTTATTCTGCTATGACTTTTAAGATGTGAAATTTCAAATTGTCAATTTGTCAGGAACAAAAACTTCCATTTTTGGCTCATTCAGCCTTGAGACACTTTCTGATGTGAGCTGTGACTTTTTCTTAGGGATTTTTTAGGGTTTATATCATGTAGATACATTAATGTGATCTACTGGCTTTATTTCCTGTGGAACATCTGAAAACCTCAAGAACTCACAGGGTTTTTTTTTTTTTT
>NW_024526817.1:0-1077 GCF_017590135.1 Pyrgilauda ruficollis | reverse complement strand
TGAGAATCAAAATAAAATGGCAGATTTCATAGAAATAAAATAAATACTACAGCTTAAATATAACAGATATAGGATGATAAATTAGAAAGCGGGAGATGGGAGTTAAAATAAGGGTGGCGAATATCGAATATAAATTAATAAATTGAAATGGAAAAATACAGGAATTGTAATAAAAATAACAATTCTTAAGGAAAAACAATTGTACCTGTAAGGAGTTAAAGTAAATAGCTGCTCTAAGGTCATAAACTAGAAATAACTCAACTAAGGAAATGAATTAACCTGTTTTAAAAGTAGTAAGTATTCAAAAATATTCTGAAAAGAAATTTTAACTAACAATCTTATTAAACTTATTCTGAACACTGCTTCGCTTACTTAAAATGGCCGCTGCTCGGCTCACAGCCACCACACAATAAAAGAACACGCTACACAGTTCGCACTCAAAATGGCCGCCACTCGGCCCTCGACCACAATACGACAAAAATTTAAGATGGCTGACCTACAGCCTCCACACAGCACCACCTCACTAACTCAAAATGGCCACCACTTAAAACCGGTTAAAGATAACAACCCAAATTTGCCACCACCTGGCTGATCACTTAAAAACACTCAGAGTACACTTAAAGTGGCCACCACCCGGCCAATTACTTAAAAACACAGCTCGGGAGTTGTCTGGGGACTTTTGGGCTAGTGCCCTCACCCCAGAACCTCACTCCTTATATTTTCGAACTCAATTTAAACACAAACAAAACGAATTTCGTACACAAAACAAAAATTTTTCCTAACCTCAGGCCAGTTCTAACTTCCTTTCCAGCCCTAGCGACTGGAAAGACCCTTCCACAGCCAGCGGCCCACCTCCCTCCTATGGGTCACGGCTCCTGTGAAGAAATTTTCGGCTACCCCTACGATCCTCTTCAGCTAGAATCCTAACTCGGGGTAGCTTACTTCCTCCTATGACCCCCTTCGACTGGGGTCCTAGTTCGGAGGTCCCTACTACTTCCCTCAGGTGGGGCACCCTCCCCTTCCCTGGCCTGGAAAAAGGGGCACTCCCCTGCACGGTGGCTGCTTTAAACTGCAGTC
>NW_024526816.1:0-1078 GCF_017590135.1 Pyrgilauda ruficollis | reverse complement strand
AAAAAAAAAAAAAAAAGAAAAGTGATAATGTTACAAAGAATTAAGTTAGTCTGATGGCAAATCACTTTAAAAGAGGAATTCTTCAATAGAAACTTGTGGCTAAATCCTAGGTTATCAGCATCCGGCAGGAAGCAGATTCTTCTTATTGCAAGTAGTGTAGGACAAATGCTAAAAAGTACCTAACTGCATCTTTTTCTCCTGTTTATTCACTGACCTTCTCATCAGACATTTCTCTTTGAATTACGAGGTTTTGCTTTTTCTTCTAAGCCCAGAGCAGACGTTTCCCTACTCAGATATCAGGAAACACTTTTCTAAGGAGCATGGAAATGGCTGCCTGGGCCAGACTTTGTGTTTGAGAGATGCTTTTCCATGGAAGGGCAGGATGAGTGAGGAGAAGGTCACATGGCTCCAGGGTTTGTGAGGCACAGAATATATCGTGTGTGTCTGGAGAAAAGTGCCAGTGCCAGCCCTTGGACCCATTCCCAGGCTGCTCTGCATCTCTTGTCTCATCAGGAATAACCTGCTTTGCTTCCTTTAATTTATTCATGCTGTCAGGGATGGCACATGGATGGCAAACTACTGGACATGACAAAGAAATTGCTGGATGTGACATACAGGATTGTCTCAGGATAAGCCAAGATGATGACTGTGAGGGATGATGGAGTTCAGAGTTGGTGAGAGGGGAAGTTATGGTAGGAAATGGGCAAAGCCCATGGATAATGGGAGAGGAGTGTTTGGGACCTTTCTAGGGATAAAGCATTACAGGAAAATCAAAGTAACAATGTTGCAGGTGACTATTAGGATTTGTACTGTGTATTGATAAGTTTCTCTCTCTTCTTCATCTTATTATTCCAGAGCTTCCTTGTTTTGTATGGTAGCACTTCAATATTTACAAGCTGTATTGATTGCTTACATTTTTTCCTGCCATACATCAGAACCCACCACTGCTAGAACATTAATTTGCACGGTTAAGAAAAATGCACACGTGGAAAATTGAGATATTAATGAAACCAACACCTCAGGCTGTGTGTGCCTATACTCGGTGATGTAAAATGTATTGTCCAAGTTGCTCTCAATT
>NW_024526815.1:0-1072 GCF_017590135.1 Pyrgilauda ruficollis | reverse complement strand
TCTTCTAATTGTAGAGCATTAAAAATTGTGCCAGATTTTTGTGCTGTGCACAATTGGCACTGGGGAGCCAGGTTTTGTCCTGTGTTCATAGAATTATGGAGCCACGGAAGGGTTTGGCTTGGAAAGAATCTCAAAGCCCATCCAGTGCCACCCCTGCCATGGCAGGGACACCTCCCACTATCCCAGGTTGTCCAGCTGGGGCTTGGTTCATCCATTGCTTGACAGAGCAGATATAAATAAGGGAGAAACACCTCTGCACTTGGAGCTGTCATTCTTTGTGGTGCTGAGACCTGCAGGCAGATTGTCACAGACATGACATCCCAAGTATATTTTTCCACTGGCTCTGTGAGAACAGCCTTGGCACCCTGAGAAAAGTGATACAAAAGCTAAAATCCCCAAGAATGACAAACTCATGGCAAGAGTTTCCTTGCGGTTATAAAACTGCCACACTTTAAACCAAGAACAATGAAGGAATAATTGGAACAGATGGCAACCCTCAGAGACAGTGCAGCCATTGGAAATGCAGCTGTGAAATATATTTATAAGATGTTTCTTGTATGAGAAGTGCACCTCTATTTTTTTGTTAAGAAAAACCTGCAAAATTCAGGGAAATAGATATCCCCAAGCACTGTGGAATAATCCAGCATCATTAAGCATCTCATAAACAACTGATTTCATAAACAAGATAAACCTGTCATTATTCAGAGGGACCCCCAAGGCTCTGTTATTTCTCTCAGAGCATTCAACAGTATTGACTGCAGAGGCTGTATAGAAAATAAAAAAATTTTAAAAATTAAAAGGGTTGTCTGTGACCCTTAACACCAGATCTTCAGCAATGTTTAACTGGCCTGCAGGGGAATGTAAAACCACAGGGCCCATGACTCCAGAATTTCCAGTGAGGGAGTTGGACAGAACCTTATGGCTCCCAAAGAAACAGGGAGGAGAATTCTTGAAACCAGGAAATGTGTTATTTTATCAGAACATCTTCTGCAAGTAAAATACATCAGTTATAGGCAACAGGAGGAATTTCTCCATGGAGAAGGTTGCCAGGCCTTGGCAGGGGCTGCCCAGG
>NW_024526814.1:0-1072 GCF_017590135.1 Pyrgilauda ruficollis | reverse complement strand
TTTTTTTTTTTTTTAAGTGTGCAAATCTCTGACTATGCTATCCTTTTACCATGGCTATATAACAGTCTTATGTCTATACTTGTGAACTTGTCCATTCTCAAAATAGGAAAAGCTGACCTCAAAACCATATGAGTTATGGATTTCTTTTTGTGGCAATACATGATTGACTTTACCCAGGGTGTCAGGGTGTAGGAAGAAAATATAACAGAAGCCATAATGAAAAAAATTCACCCCATTTGTCCTTCATGCAGACAAGTGTGGAAAATCCTATAGTAATGTATATTGCATCTACCTTGATATCAATTTAAGATTATTAGTGGGTAATAATATTAAAGTTCATAATGATTAACATAATTAAGAAGCATGCAGAAAGCAATAAAGATTTTTCTTTGTTACTGGAAATGCTTTTAGATACCATTATGGTCTCCACCATTGCGTATCTCATTTTTAAGACTGTTCTTTCCTTTATCTGGAAGCTTCCTTCCCGTGCAAAAAGTGGAGATGGACTGGACAGTTTGTCTGACATAATATACCTCTGAGCCAGAATACTTATGCAGAGGAAGGAACTTGTTCACTTAAGAAAGTGGTGGGGTATGCTGCCTCTTTCCTGGACATGCTTACACTGTTATTAAATAACATAAATAATAATCATAAATTATTAATAGCAAATTATACTTAGCACTTACATATGCAATTTATTACCAAAAGGTGGAGTTAGGCCTTATTTGATAAGTGCAGTAGACCATTTTCTCAGCATTTAAGTTTTATTTTTTTCAATAATCAGACTGGCCTATTCCTGTAATTTAAAGATTACCTCCAAAGCCCAAAACAAGGGAGTTAGAAGAGGTTCCATGTTTGTCAGTTAATCTGATGATGTCTGGAGTGGCACCATGGATGATATAGGGAAAAAATACAAAATTCTACTGCCACTGTGAGGAAAGAACTTTAGAGAGTAGTCTTGTGAAGGTCTGTGTCAGAAGGCAGAGTTGGTCTAGATTAAATTCAGTCTCTTTGGTTTACTATAGAGATATTTTGGGTTTTGGGGATTGAATATGAACTATCTCAAAAGAGA
>NW_024526813.1:0-1072 GCF_017590135.1 Pyrgilauda ruficollis | reverse complement strand
AAAATTGGGGGTTTTTAGGGGGAAATTGGGGGTTTTTAGGGGGAAATTGGGGGTTTTTAGGGGGAAATTGGGGGTTTTTAGGGGGAAATTGGGGGTTTTTAGGGGGAAATTGGGGGTTTTTAGGGGGAAATTGGGGGTTTTTAGGGGGAAATTGGGGGTTTTTAGGGGGAAATTGGGGGTTTTTAGGGGGAAATTGGGGGTTTTTAGGGGGAAATTGGGGGTTTTTAGGGGGAAATTGGGGGTTTTTAGGGGGAAATTGGGGGTTTTTAGGGGGAAATTGGGGGTTTTTAGGGGGAAATTGGGGGTTTTTAGGGGGAAATTGGGGGTTTTTAGGGGGAAATTGGGGGTTTTTAGGGGAAAATTTGGAATTTTTAGCGAAAAAATGGGATTTTTTAGGGATTTTTTGGGGAAAAAATGGGGGGTTTTGGAGGGATTTTGGAGCAAAATGAGGTTGGAGATGGAATTTGGGATGTGGAAAAAATTTGGGTGGAAAAACGGCGATTTTGGGAAAAAATTTGGGGTTTTTTAGGGGAAAATTACGGGTTTTTAGGGGGAAAAATGGGATTTTTTGGGGATTTTTTGGGGTTTTTGGAGGGATTTTGGAGGGAAATGAGGTTGGAGATGAAATTTGGGACTGGGAAAAAATTTGGGTGAAAAAATGAGGATTTTGGGAAAAAAATGTGATTTTTTAGGGGGAAAATTGGGGGTTTTTAGGGGGAAAAATGGGTTTTTTTGGGGTTTTTTTGCGGTTTTTGGAGGGATTTTGGAGGGAAATGAGGTTGGAGATGAAATTTGGGACTGGGAAAAAATTTGGGTGAAAAAATGGGAATTTTGGTTAAAAATTGGGATTTTTTGGCGAAAAAATGGGATATTTTAGGGATTTTTTTCCAAAAAATGGGGATTTTTTTGAGGATTTTTTGAAGGGAATTGAGATTGGAGAAAGAATTTTGGGTTGGAGAAAACAATTGGAGCTGTGGAGGAAATTTGGGTGAAAATCCGGCGATTTTGGTTAAAAAAATTCCTGAATTTTTGCTTTGAAAAGTTTAAATTTCATCAATTTTCCTCAATCCTG
>NW_024526812.1:0-1073 GCF_017590135.1 Pyrgilauda ruficollis | reverse complement strand
AAAACCCAAAAGGACCCTCAATATCCCAAAAAAACCCCACGAGGAGCCCGGGGATACCGGCTTCGCTGAGGAATTTCTCCCGGTTTTCCGGGCTGCAATCCTTCTTGCAGGTCTTCACGGCCACGTTGATCCGCTCCCCGTTCTGCCCGGAGGAGGGAAAAGCGGGAATGGGCGATCCCGGATTTGGGATCCCGGCTCTGGGATGAGGGGGGTGGGGAGGGGCGGGGCGGGGGTCTCACCGGCGCGGTGTAGATCCCCTCGTAGACCTCTCCGAAGAATCCTTCGCCCAGGATCCGGCCCAGCGCGACGTCGTCCCGGGAGATTCCGAAGTGCTGGACTTGACGGGGGGGCGGGAAGGGGGAGAAGATTCCGTGACCGCGGGTGGTTCCAAGGGAAGGTCCGCCCGGAATAACCGGGAGATGCCCGTGGCTACCGAGCCCCTCCGCCCGTGAGGATCCCTGAGGATCCCATCCCATCCCATCCCATCCCAGTCTCATTCCCATCCCAATCTCACTCCCATCCCAATCCGATCCGATCCCATCCCATCCCATCCCACCCCATCCTCTCCCAATCCCTTCCCATCTCCATTCTCATCTTCATCCCATCCCAATCCCCATCCCAATCCCAATCCCAATCCCAATCCCATCCTCATCCCATCCACTCCACCCCTTCCAACATCATCCATGCTCCCATGCCCATCCCATCCCACTCACCCATTCCATTGCCATTGCCATTCCCGTGCCCCTTCCAACTCCATCCCATCCCATCCCATTATCCCATCCCATTAAATCCATCCCATCCCCTGGATCCCATCCCCTGGATCCCATCCCGTCCCATTACCCCATGGATCCCCTCCCATGCCATTATCCCATCCCATCCAATCCCATCTGACCCCATCCCACCCCACTCCATTCCATCCTCGTCTCCATCCCTATCCCATCCAACCCCATTCCATCCCAATCCCACCCTGCTTAATCCCCGGAATGTCCTATCCACCCCCCATCCCATCCAGTTTACACCCCATCCCACGGATACCATCCCCTGGTTCCCATCCCATCCCCTGGATCCCATCC
>NW_024526811.1:35037-43216 GCF_017590135.1 Pyrgilauda ruficollis | reverse complement strand
ACCAAAATCACCCAAAATCCAACAAAACCCACCCAAAGTTCAACAAAATTCCCCCAAAATCTGACAAAATCCACACAAAATCCAACAAAATTCACCCAAAATACACCCAAAATTCAACAAAATTCACCCAAAATCTGATAAAATTCACCCAAAATCCAACAAGATTCATACAAAATCCTACAAAATTCACCCCAAATCCACCTGGCTGCAGTAGCGGCCGTAGAGGAGGAACCTGGGTGGACACCAAAATCACCCAAAATCCAACAAAATCCACCCAAAGTTCAACAAAATTCACCCAAAATCTGACAAAATTAATCCAAAATCCAACAAAATTCACCCAAAATCTGATAAAATTCACCCAAAATCCAACAAGATTCATACAAAATCCTACAAAATTCACCCCAAATCCACCTGGCTGCAGTAGCGGCCGTAGAGGAGGAACCTGGGGTGGACACCAAAATCCACCCAAAATCTGCCAAAATTCACCCAAAGTTCAACAAAATTCACCCAAAATCTGACAAAATTAATCCAAAATCCAACAAAATTCACCCAAAATTCACCCTAAATCCACCCAAAATCCTCCTGGCTGCAGTAGCGGCCATAGAGGAGGAACCTTAGGTGGACACCAAAATCACCCAAAATCCACCCAAAATCTGATAAAATTCACGCAAAATTCACTCAAAATTCACCCAAAATCCACCAAAATTCACCCAAAAATAAAAAAACTCAAGGAAAATCACCCCAAATCCACCCAAATCCCCCAATCCCCTCCCTCAGGGGCATCCAAATCCCTTCCCCAAATCCCCTCAGGACCCTCCCCTGCCAAGACCACCCAAATTCCCCCACAAGATCCCCCAAATTATCCTCAGAACCCCCAAACCCCCCAGATCCCCCCAAAGGGGGGACTGGGAAAGCTGGGAGGGCACTGGAAGCACTGGGAAGGGGCACTGGGAGCACTGGGAGGGCTCAGGAGGGTGACTGGGAGCACTGGGATGAGGCACTGGGAGCACTGGGAGCACTGGGAGCACTGGGATGGGTTACTGGGAGCACCGGGATGGGTTACTGGGAGCGCTGGGGGGTACTGGGAGTGCTGGGGAGGGGATGACCCCATGTCCCCGTGTCACTGTCACCTCCACATTACTGCTGTCACTGGTGTCACTGATGTCACTGGTCAGTGTCCCCATTGTCACTGTCACCTCCACGTTGATGAAGATGCTCTCCATGTCCCCATGTCCCTGTGTCCCCTGTCCCCATGTCCTCATGTCCCTCTGTCACTGTCACCTCCACATTGATGAAGACGCTCTCCATGTCCCCGTGTCCCGGTGTCCCCTGTCCCCTGTCCCTGTGTCACTGTCCCCCTGTCACTGTCCCCTCCACATTGATGAAGACGCTCTCCATGTCCCCGTGTCCCCTGTCCCCTGTCCCCTGTGCCCTGTGCCCGTGTCACTGTCACCTCCACGTTGATGAAGATGCTCTCCATGTCCCGGGCGCTCAGGAAGTGCCGCAGTGGCCGCAGGAAGTGCTGGGGACATCGGGGGACACCGGGTGACACCGGGGGACACCGCGCCTTACTGGGAGCACTGGGAGGCCCCGTACCCAATGTCCCCAACACCCCCAGTGTCCCCAATGTCCCCAGTGTCCCCAGCTGGCAGATGGACTCCAGGGTCTCCATGTACCCAATGTCCCCAATGTCCCCAGTGTCCCCAAGTGTCCCCGCTGTCCCCACCTGGCAGATGGACTCCAGGGTCTCCGTGTACCTCTCCTCCGTCTGCCGCAGCTCCTGGAGGCAGCAGAGCCGCCGGTCCACCCCTCCCTTCTGTGGGGACATGGGGACACAGGGGACAATCAGAGGGGACAATCATCTCCACCCCCACTTCTGTGGGGACAAGGGGACAGTCAGAGGGGACAATCAGAGGGGACAATCAGCTCCACCCCCCCTTCTGTGGGGACAAGGGGACACAGGGGACAATCAGAGGGGACAATCAGAGGGGACAATCAGGAACACCCCCGTCTGTGGGGACAGACAGGACAATCACGGTGATGGCCGGGGGGGACACACAGGTGTCCATGGAGGTGACGCAGGTGTGTCTGGAGGGTGGTCCCAGGTGCTCCATGTCCCCATCAGCCTCCACATTGATGAAGACGCTCTCCATGTCCCCGTGTCCCGTGTTTTTGGGAAGGTTCCAGGTGTTTTTGGGGACTCCCAGGTGTTTTTTGGAAGGTTCCAGGTGTTTTGGGGGACTCCCAGGTGTTCCTGGAGGTTCCCAGGTGGTTTTGGAGACTCCCAGGTGTTTTTGGGAAGGGCCCAGGTGTTTTTGGGAAGGTTCCAGGTGTTTTTGGGGACTCCCAGGTGTTTTTTGGAGGTTCCCACGTGGTTTTGGGGACTCCCAGATGGTTTTGGGGTGGTTCCAGGTGTTTTTGGAGGTTCCTGGGTGGTTTTGGGAAGGTCCCACGTGGTTTTGGGGGTTCCCAGGTTGTTTTGGTGTGGTTACAGGTGTTTTTTGGGGACTCCCAGCTGTTTTGGAGGTTCCCAGGTTTTTTGGGGGGTGCCCCAGGTAGTTTTGGGGTGCCCCAGGTGATTTTGGGAGTTCTCAGGTATTTTTGGGGTGTCCCAGGTGTTTTTTGGGGTTCGCAGGTGGTTTTGGGGGTTCTCAGGTGGTTTTGGGGTGTCCCAGGTGTTTTTGGGGTGGTTCCAAGTGTTTTGGATTCACCCAGATCTTTGGGGGTTCCCAGGTGTTTTTTGGGGTTTCCCAGGTGTTTCTGGGTGTTCCCAGCTGCTTTTGGGGACTCCCAGGTATTTTTGAGGGTTCCCAGCTGTTTTTTGGAGATTTCCAGGTGTTTTTGGGCATTCCCAGCTCTTTTGGGAGGTTCCCAGCTGGTTTTGGGTGTTTCCAGCTGTTTTTTGGGGTTCCCGGCTGGTTTTTGGAAGGTCCCAGGTATTTTTGGGCATTCCCAGATATTTTTGGGGGGTCTCAGCTGTTTTTGGGGGTTCCCAGCTGTTTTTTTGGGGGGGGTCACACCCACCGTGGCCGGGGGGGGCTCGACCCTCATCAGGTCCTCGTAGACGTCATCGCCGTCGTCCCCTTCGGCCTCCACGCAGTCGTAGAGGTCATCGTCCTCCTCGGCCGTGTCACTGCGGGCGTGGTGACACTTGGGGACACTTGGGGACCCCCCCCCCCCGGAGCCCCCCAAAATCCCTCGGGGTCCCCTGATTGTCCCCAGATCCCTCGGGGGTCCTTTAATGTCCCCAAAGACCCCCAGTACCACCCACAGAGCCATTAATGTCCCCCCAAAATCCATCAGTGTCCCCAAATGTCCCTTATTGTCCCCAATGTCACCCAATGCCCCCAAATGTCCCTTATTGTCCCCAATGCCACCCCCAATGACCCCAGACCCCCCCCAGTGGCCCGCAGTAGCCCCCACGCACTCGATGAGGTCGGAGAGGCCGCTGTAAATGTCATCGTCCCCAACGCTGTCCTCGGACGGGAATGGCCTGGGGGGACACAGCCGGACACTGCTGACCCTTGGGGAACTGGACACTGGGACTGGACACCTGGACTGGACACCGGGACTGGACACTGCTGACCCTTGGGGAACTGGACACTGGGACTGGACACCAGGACTGGACACCACTGAACCTTGGGGACTGGCCACCAGGGACTGGACAGCAGTGTCCCTCAAGGACTGGACACCAGGACTGGACACCACTGAACCTTGGGGACTGGCCACCAGGGACTGGACAGCGGAGACCCTCAGGGACTGGACTCCAGGGACTGGACAGCAGTGTCCCTCAAGGACTGGACACCAGGACTGGACACCACTGAACCTTGGGGACTGGCCACCAGGGACTGGACAGCGGAGACCCTCAGGGACTGGACTCCAGGGACTGGACAGCAGTGTCCCTCAAGGACTGGACACCAGGACTGGACACCACTGAACCTTGGGGACTGGCCACCAGGGACTGGACAGCGGAGACCCTCAGGGACTGGACTCCAGGGACTGGACAGCAGTGTCCCTCAAGGACTGGACACCAGGACTGGACACCACTGAACCTTGGGGACTGGCCACCAGGGACTGGACAGCGGAGACCCTCAGGGACTGGACTCCAGGGACTGGACAGCAGTGTCCCTCAAGGACTGGACACCAGGACTGGACACCACTGAACCTTGGGGACTGGCCACCAGGGACTGGACAGCGGAGACCCTCAGGGACTGGACTCCAGGGACTGGACAGCAGTGGCCCTCAGGGACTGGACACCAGGGACTGGACACCACTGAACCTTGGGGACTGGACACCAGGGACTGGACAGCGGTGACCCTCTGGGACTGGACACCAGGACTGGACACTGGGGTCCCTCAGAGAGGGGACTGGACACCTGGACCCTCAGGGATGGACACCTGAACCCTGTCCACTCACGTGAATCCTTTGCTCTGCGCGATGGGGGTCCAGGAGAGCGTTGAGAGCGTCTCAATCACCTGGGGACACAGAGGTGACATCGGGGGCATGAAGGGTGACCCGGACCCCTGGGTCCCACCCCCCTAGGACAGCTGGACCCCTGACCCCACCTTCCCAAAGTCCTGGACATCGAAGAGGTCGAAGGCGCCGAAGAGCCGGTGCTTGGGGAGCCCGAATTTGTCAGCGCAGGCGGTCAGGAAGGTGCGGATGTTCCTCAGGCACAGGAACTGTGGTGGCACCAGTGTCACCAGTGTCACCATCACCAGTGTCACCCCTGTCATCACTGGCACGCCCCATTGTCACCATCAAAATCAGTGCCTTCGTCTCTCCATGGTTGTGATCATGGTGGTGACAGTGGCACTGCCAGCATCTCTGTCACCAACGCTATCATTGTCAACCCCGTCAACATTGCCTCCATCATTGTCGTTGTCATTGTCACCCCAATGCCACGATTGTCCCTGTCCTTGTCACCCACTTGGTGCCATCACCATCACCATGATTGTCACCACCACCAGCATTGTCATTGTCACCCCCATCACCATCATCACTGTTGTCACCAATGGTGGCAGTGGCACAGCCATCGTCTCTGTCACCAACGTTGTCATTGTCATTGTCATCCCAACGTCATTGTGGTGGCACCAGTGTTCACCCACTTGGCGCCATCACCATCACCATGATTGTCACCACCACCAGCATTGTCATTGTCACCCCCATCAACATCAACACTGTTGTCACCAATGGTGACAGTGGCTATCATCTATCTCTGTCACCAACGCTGTCATTGTCACCCTTGTCCTTGTCATCCCCTCGGCACCATCATTGCTAAGATTGTCACCACCGGCACCGTTGTCCCTGTCCCTGTCACATCCTTGGCACCATGGCCACCGTTGTCACCGTCATTGTCACCATCATCACAGTGTCACTGCCCTTGCTGTCACCAGCCCTGTCATTGTCACCATCAATGTCCCCACCATCATCATCCTCATTGTCCCATCATCATCATCATCACTCCAGGTCACACCATTCTTGTCATTGTCACCATCAATGTCACCATCACCAACAACCCCAATGTCACCATCATTGTCACCCTCATTGTCCCCATCATGGCCACCACCCTCATCAGCACCCATCATTGTCACCCTCAATGTCACCATCATTGTCACCACCCTCATCAACACCCATCATTGTCACCCTCAATGCCACCATCATTGTCACCACCCTCATCAACACCCATCATTGTCACCCTCAATGTCACCATCATTGTCACCACCAATGTCCCCATCATCATCCCCCTTGCCCCCATCATCGCCACCACCCTCACCCACACCCACCATTGTCACCATCAATGTCCCCATCATGGCCACCACCCTCATCAACACCCATCTTTGTCACCATCAATGTCACCATCATTGTCACCATCAATGTCCCCATCATGGCCACCACCCTCATCCACACCCATCTTTGTCCCCATCATCATCATCCTCATTGTTCCCACCACCCTCATCCTCACCCGTCATTGTCACCACCAACGTCCCCATCCCCATTGTCCCCATCACTCACCACTGTCACCATGAATGTCCCCATCCCCATTGTCCCCATCACCCATCATTGTCACCATCAACGTCCCCATCCCCATTGTCCCCATCACCCACCACTGTCACTGTCATTGTCACACCCCTCGTGTCCCTCCCTGACCCTGTCCCCACCTCGTGTCTCACCTGTGACATCTGTGGCCGGGGACAGATGTCCCGGGGTGGCACGGCGCGGGGCAGGAGGGCGTTGAGGAGGTGGCACAGCAGGACCCCGTCGCGCAGCGCCTGCGCCAGGTCCCACACCTGTCCCCCGGGGCTGCTGGCCCGGTGTCCCGCGGGCAGGACGCGCGCGGCCACCAGCCAGTGCGCACATTGGCGCCACACCTCCATGGGGACACGGGGACGAGACGGTGGAGGTGGCTCCTGGTGGGGTGAATTCTGGGGAGGTGGCTCCCGGTGGGGTGAATTCCTGGGGAGGTGGGTCCTGGTGGGGTGAATTCTGGGGAGGTGGGTCCCGGTGGAATGGATGTCAATGGAGCCGGGTCCCGGCAGGATTAACTTCTGTGGAGGTGGGTCCTGGCAGGATGAATTTCTGGGAAGGAGCCGATGGAGGTGGGTCCTGGTGGGATGAACTTAAATGGAGCAACTGGTGGAGGTGGGTCCTGGCAGGATGAACTTCAGTGGAGGTGGGTCCCGGCAGGATGAATTTCTGCAGAGGAGTCGATAGAAGAGGGTCCAATCATCAACTTCTGGCCAGGAGCTGATGGAGATGGGATCCCGGTGGAGATGGGATCCTGATGGATATGGGATCCTGGTGGAGATGGGATCCCAATGGAGGTGAGATCCTGGTGGAGGTGAGATCCTGGTGGAGATGAGATCCCAAAGGAGGTGAGATCCCAGGAGAGGTGAGATCCCAGGAGAGGTGAGATCCTGGTGGAGATGAGATCCCAAAGGAGGTGAGATCCTGGTGGAGGTGAGATCCTGGTGGAGATGGGATCCTGGTGGAGATGGGATCCCAATGTCACCACTCCTGTCCAGAGCAGCACCAGGTGAGGCCCTGCCTTGTGCGGCCTTGGCAGGACCTCACATCCAGCGAGGAGCCACTGGATGACCCCTGGATGACCCCTGGACAAACCTCAGCACCTCCAAACGCTTCTGGGGCACCTCCCACGGCGCGGGAGGTCCCTTCCCCCCAGGAAAGGGAGGAACCGGAGGCGCTGGGGCCCCGTGGGGCCACCACCGGTGACGAGTGACAAATGTCGGTCCCCGTCCCACCGCCACGTCCGGATGATCCTGAGGGGCTCCTTCTCCTGCTTCCCCCGCGGCTGGAGGAGGTCCGGTGGCCTGGTGGACCTCCTGGCGTGGTCAGCGCTGGTGGCCCGGCCTGGAGGGTGGCAGGAGTGTCACACGCCTGCGCCCCGGAGGTGACACAGGGGACGACAGAGGTGGCGCGCCTGCGCCCCGGAGGTGCCGTGAGGAACAACGGGAACTGGGCCCGGGGTGGTGGCTCCTGGGTGACTTCCTGTCACGGTGGTGGCACCAGGGAGGAGCTGCCACCACGGCGGTGGTGGTGACAAGGGGACAATCGGGGGACATGGGATACGGGGGAGGATCTGGGCTTCTGGGGCTTGGAGATGGGACAAGGTCACAGGAGGGTCCTGGTGGCCTGGACATGGTGGCCCAAGGGGTCCAGGTGGCCCAGGGGGTCCAGGAGGGTGTCCAGGACCTTTCAGGGGTCTCAGGATGGACCCAGGTGTCCAGGTCCTACCAGGGGTCCAGGAGGTCACCCAGGACCCATCAGGGGTCACCCAGGTGTGCAGATCCAGGTGTCCAGGTCCTACCAGGGGTTCTGGAGGTGACCCAGATCCTTTCAGGGGTCTCAGGATGGACCCAGTTGTCCAGGTCTAGGTGGACCCCAAGTGTCCAGGTCCCACCAGGGGTCCAGGAGGTCACCCAGGTCCTTTCAGGAGTCTCAGGATGGACCCAGGTGTCCAGGTCCTACCAGGGGTCACCCAGGTGTGCAGATCCAGGTGTCCAGGTCCTACCAGGGCTCCAGGAGGTCACCCAGGTCCTTTCAGGTGTCACCAGGGTGACCCAGCTGCCCATGACCTATTTGGGGGAGGGTCTCAAGGACAGCCCTCCCCACCCCCCAGCCCAGCACTGCGCCCCGCTGTCCCCTGGTGTCCCCCCAC
>NW_024526811.1:4986-33914 GCF_017590135.1 Pyrgilauda ruficollis | reverse complement strand
CAGTGGGACCCCCCCCCAAACCATGGGACCCCCTCCATCCACCTGTGGGACCCCCAGAGAATCCCCTTTTATGGGACCCCCCCACCCATGGGTGCTTTGGGGACAGATTCTTGGAGTTTGGGTGCTCTGCAGTCCCCAAGGTGTTTTGGGGACAGATTTTGGGGTTTCTGAGGTTCCCAAGGTTTTGTGGGGACAGATGTTGGGGTTTCTGAGGTCCCCAAGCTCCTTTAGGGACAGATTTTGGGGTTTCTGGTTGCTCTGAGGTCCCCAAGGTGATATTGGGACAGATTTTGGCGTTTCTGAGGTCCCCAAGCCGGTTTGGGGACAGATTTTGGGGTTTCTTAGGTCCCCAAGCTGATTTAGGGACAGATTTTGGCGTTTCTGGGTTCTCTGAGGTCCCCAAGACTTTGTGAGGTTCCCAGGGCTCTGTGGGGACAGATTTTGGGGTTTCTGAGGTCCCCAAGCTCCTTTAGGGACAGATTTTGGGGTTTCTGAGGTCCCCAAGCCGGTTTGGGGACAGATTTTGGCATTTCTGAGGTCCCCAAGCTCCTTTAGGGACAGATTTTGGCGTTTCTGAGGTCCCCAGGGCTCTGTGGGGACAGATTTTGGGGTTTCTGAGGTCCCCAAGCTCCTTTAGGGACAGATTTTGGGGTTTCTGATGCCCCCAAGCACCTTTAGGGACAGATTTTGGCGTTTCTGAGGTCCCCAGGGCTCTGTGGGGACAGATTTTGGGGTTTCTGAGGTCCCCAAGCTGCTTTAGGGACAGATTTTAGGGTTTCTGATGCCCCCAAGCACCTTTAGGGACAGATTTTGGCGTTTCTGATGTCTCCAACCTTCTTTGGGGACAGATTTCGGGGTTTCTGAGGTCCCCAGGGCTCTGTGGGGACAGATTTTGGGGTTTCTGATGCCCCCAAGCCCCTTTAGGGACAGATTTTGGCGTTTCTGATGTCCCCAACCTTCTTTGGGGACAGATTTTGGCGTTTCTGAGGTCCCCAGGGCTCTGTGGGGACAGATTTTGAGGTTTCTGGTGCCCCCAAGCTGCTTTAGGGACAGATGTTGGGGTTTCTGAGGTCCCCAAGCTGCTTTAGGGACAGATTTCGGGGTTTCCGGGCGCTGTGCCCCCCCGGCGGCCGGTGCCAGCCCGGTGGTGTCCGCAGGGTGACCATGGTGACGCCGGCGGTGCTGCGGCTGGAGTCGGACGAGCAGGTGGTGCTGGAGGCGCCGGGGCTGAGCGCGGCCGCCGAGGCCTCGCTGCTGGTGCAGGACTTCCCGCAGAAGCGCCAGGTCCTGTTCCAGAGCCGCGTGGCGCTGAGCCCGGCCCAGGGCATGATGGCCACGGCCACCATCAAGGTAGGCTGGCAGCACCCTCCCCTGGGCGCTGTCACCGTCCCCTGGGCACTGTCACTGTCCTCTATCACTGTCACCACCCCTGGTCACCTTCCCCTGGGCACTGGCACCGTCCCCATGTCACTGTCACTGTCCTCTGTCACTGTCACCCCCTCTGGTCACCGTCCCCTGGTCACTGTCACCCTGCTCTGGTCACTGTCACCCCCCTCTGGTCACTGTCACCACCCCGCTCTGGTCACTGTCACCACCCCTCTCGTCACTGTCACCACCCTCTAGTCACTGTCACCCCCCTCTGGTCACTGTCACCACCCCGCTCTGGTCACTGTCACCACCCCTCTCGTCACTGTCACCACCCTCTAGTCACTGTCACCCCCCTCTGGTCACTGTCACCACCCCGCTCTGGTCACTGTCACCACCCCTCTCGTCACTGTCACCACCCTCTAGTCACTGTCACCCCCCTCTGGTCACTGTCACCACCCCGCTCTGGTCACTGTCACCACCCCACTCGTCACTGTCACCACCCTCTAGTCACTGTCACCCTCCTCTGGTCACTGTCACCTCCCCCTGGTCACTGTCACCACCCTGCTCTGGTCACTGTCACACCCCCGGTCACTGTCACCATCCCCTAGGCACTGTCACCCCACTCTGGGCACTGTCACCCTGCTCTGGTCACTGTCACCACCCTCCTCTGGTCACTGTCACCATCCCCTGGGCACTGTCACCTCCCCCTGGTCACTGTCATCACCCTTCACTGTCCCCTGTCCCCATGCATGTCCCCACTGTCCCCTGTCCCTGTGGATGTCCCCACTGTCCCTGTCCCCCAGGTGCCGGCCAAGGCGCTGCCGCAGGCGCAGGGGAAGCAGTTTGTGACGGTGACAGCGCGGGTGGCCGCGGTGACACTGGAGAAGGTGCTGCTGGTGTCCCCGCAGAGCGGCCACATCTTCGTGCAGACCGACAAGCCCATCTACACCCCGGGGAGCACCGGTGAGCACGCGGGGACACGGGGACACCTGGGGACAGCCGGGGACAAGCGGGGACACTGCGGGGACAGCTGGGAACACCACAGGGACAGCTGGGGACAACCGGGGACACCGTGGGGACACCGTGGGGACACCGCGGGGACACCTGGGGACAGCCGGGGACAAGCGGGGACACTGCGGGGACAGCTGGGAACACCACAGGGACAGCTGGGGACAACCGGGGACACCGTGGGGACAGCTGGGGACAACCGGGTACACTGTGGAGACACTGCAGGGACACCTCAGGGACACTGCAGGGACAGCTGGGGACAACCGGGGACACCGTGGGGACACCGCAGGGACACCTCAGGGACACCTGGGGACACCACAGGGACACTTCAGGGACACCTGGGGACAACCGGGGATACTGCGGGGACACCACAGGGACAGCTGGGGACACCACAGGGACACCGCAGGGACAGCTGGGGACATCCAGGGACACCGCGGGGACACCGCAGGGACAGCTGGGGACACTGCGGGGACACTGCAGGGACAGCTGGGGACAACTGGGGACACCATGGGGACTCCATGGGGAGGGCGACACTGTGGGGATATTGACACTGCAGGGACAGCTAGGGACACCACAGGGACACCACAGGGACAGCTGGGGACATCCAGGGACACCACGGGGACACTTCAGGGACAGCTGGGGACACCACAGGGACATTGCAGGGACACTGCAGGGACAGCTGGGGACAACTGGGGGCACCACAGGGACATGGCGAGGACACCACAGGGACAGCTGGGGACATCCAGGGACACCACGGGGACACTTCAGGGACAGCTGGGGACACCACAGGGACATTGCAGGGACACTGCAGGGACAGCTGGGGACAGCTGGGGACAGCACGGGGGTGGCAACACTGTGGGGACACCGAGGGGATGGGGACACTGTGGGGACATCACCGGTGTGGGGACACCTCAGAGGGGATGGGGACACTGCCAGGGCCACTGATGGATGAGTGGGGACACTGCAGGGACAGCTGGGGACAGCTGGGGACAGCACGGGGGTGGCAACACTGTGGGGACACCGAGGGGATGGGGACACTGTGGGGACATCACAGGCATGGGGACACCTCGGGGTGCTGGGACACCTTGAGGGTTGGGGACACCGTGGGGGGTTGGGGACACCTCAGGGTGCTGGTGGCACCTCCCTGTGACACCTCAGAGGGCTGGGGACACCTCGGCGTGCTGTGTCACCCTTCTGTGACACCTCAGGGCGATTGGAGTGCCAGTGTCACCCATTTGGGGACCTCCCCGTGATGTCCCCAGTGGGACGCAGTGTCCCTGCCCTGTCCCTGCTCACATTGTCCCCTTTGTCCCCTCACATTGTCCCCTGTGTCCCCTCCCAATGCTGGCTGTCCCCACGTGTCCCCTCTCACCTTGTCCCCTGTGTCCCCACCTTTTCCTTGTCCCCTCTCAATCCCCAGTGCCCCCATGCCTGTGATCACCTTGTCCCTTGTCCCCTCACATTGTCCCCTGTGTCCCCTCTCAGTGCTGGCTGTCCCCACGTGTCCCCTCACCTTGTCCCCTGTGTCACCTCTCACCTTGTCCTTTGTCCCCTCACCTTGTCCCCTGTGTACCTACCCTGTCCTTGTCCCCCCTCACCTTGTCCTCTATGTCCCCTCACCTTGTCCTTTGTCCCCTCACCTTGTCCCCTGTGTCACCCCTCACCTTGTCCTTTGTCCCCTCACCTTGTCCCGTGTCCCCTCTCACTTGTCCCATGTCACCTCTCATCTTGTCCCGTGTCTCCTCACCTTGTCCCCTGTGTCCCCTCACCTTGTCCCGTGTCCCCTCTCACTTGTCCCCTGTGTCCCCTCACCTTGTCCCTCACCTTGTCCCTTGTCCCCTCTCACTTTGTCCCCTGTGTCCCCTCACCTTGTCCCTCACCTTGTCCCATGTCCCATCGCCTTGTCCCTTGTCCCCTCTCACTTTGTCCCCTGTGTCCCCTCACCTTGTCCCTCACGTTGTCTCCTGTGTCCCCTCACCTTGTCCCTCACTTTGTCTCCTGTGTCCCCTCCCCTTGTCCCTCACCTTGTCCCCTGTGTCCCTTCTCACCTTGTCCCCCGTGTCCCCTCACCTTGTCCCTCACGTTGTCTCCTGTGTCCCCTCACCTTGTCCCTCACTTTGTCTCCTGTGTCCCCTCACCTTGTCCCTCACCTTGCCCCCTGTGTCCCCTCTCACCTTGTCCCCTGTGTCCCCTCCCAGTGCTCTGCCGCCTCTTCACCGTGGGCCACCTCATGCAGCCGGTAGCCAAGACGGTCATCGTGGAGGTCAAGGTGAGTGCCCTGGGGTGGCACAGGTGGCACAGGGGTGGCACAGGGTGACACGGGTGACACTGCGCGTGTCCCCTCAGACGCCCGACAACGTCATCATCAAACAAGTCCCGGTGTCGTCCCCGACCAAAAACGGGATCCTGACCATCAACCACAACCTGCCCGAGGTCGTCAGGTGGGTGTCGCCGTCCCCCGCGGTGGCTTGGGGACACCCCCGGCGCTGTCACCTCCCTGTCACCTCCCTGTCACCTCCCCCAGCTTGGGCATGTGGACGATTTCGGCCAAATTCGAGGATTCCCCGGATCAGGATTTCAGCGCCCAATTCGAGGTCAAGGAATACGGTGGGTGAGGGCTGGGGGTGGCCTTGGGGACATCAGGGACTGTCCCCAAGGGGTGGCGGTGTCACCATGTCACCGATGTCACCGGTGTCACCGTTGTCACCCCGCAGTGCTGCCGAGCTTTGAGGTGTCCGTGGATCCCGAGGAGAAGTTCCTGTACATCGACCGCCAGGCGGATTTCCGGGTGTCCATCCTGGCCAGGTGACCCCAAAATGTCCTTTGGGGTCACACCTGCGTGGGGGACGGGGGACAGCTGTGCTCGGCTGCTGTCCCTGGGGGTGGCACGTGGAGGGTGGAGGGGGACACGGGGTGACATGGGGACATTGGTGGTGGCAGGGATGGAATGACAGGGACAGGGGTGGCGGGATGGGGACATGGGGACAATGGGGTGACATTGGTGGTGGCAGGGATGGAATGACAGGGACAGAGGTGGCGGGATGGGGACATGGGGACAATGGGGTGACATTGGTGGTGGCAGGGATGGAATGACAGGGACAGGGGTGGCCGGATGGGGACATGGGGACAATAGGGTGACATTGGTGGTGGCAGGGATGGGATGGCAGGGACAGGGACAGGAAGGGGGCATGCGGGGACAGGGACAGTGGAGGAATCCAGCAGACACAGGGGACTGGTGGGGACAGGGGGGACATGGGGGGACAGACTGGGGACAGCAGTGGTGTGAGTCTGGGGACGTGCAGGGTTGGGGACAGCGATGATGGGGGGGACGTCTGGGGCCACCCGTCTGGGCAGGGGACAGGGAGCCCTGGCCACAGGTGACATGGCCACTGTGGTGTCCCCGCAGGCAGTGACATGGAGGGTGGCAGGGGGACATAGAGGGGACAGGGACAGTGAGTGTGGGAGACCCCAGGTGACACGGCCACCGTGGTGTCCCCACAGGCAGTGACATGACGGGTGGCAGGGGGACAGTGAGGATGGAGGGACACCTGGGGTGGCGACAGGGACCCAGGTGACACGGCCACCGCGGTGTCCCCGCAGGCAGTGACATGGTGGAGGCCCAGCGCGGTGGCATCCCGATCGTGACGTCGCCCTACAGCATCCACTTCACCCACACCCCCAAGTACTTCAAGCCGGGGATGCCCTTTGACCTCACGGTTGGTGACATCTTGGGGACAGCGGTGTCCCAGGGGGGTGGCACAGGACCCACGGGGTGGCCTGGGATGAGGACAGGGCACAGCTGGGGCTGGGGGTGGAGGAGAAGTTGGTCTCTGGGTGATGTCCCTGTGTCACCTGAGAGGGGCTGGGGACCGTGGGCTGTCCCTGTGTCACTGGGGTGGCGCTTCCTGGTGCCAGTGTCCCTTCCCAGTGCCACCACCCCTTCCTGGTGCCACCACCCCTTCCCAGTGTCCCTTCCCAGTGCCACCAACCCTTCCCAGTGCCACCACCCCTTCCTGGTGCCACCACCCCTTCCCAGTGTCCCCTCCCAGTTCCACCAACCCTTCCCAGTGTCCCCTCCCAGTGCCACCACCCCTTCCTGGTGCCACCACCCCTTCCCAGTGTCCCCTCTCAGTGCCACCAACCCTTCCCAGTGTCACCACCCCTTCCTGGTGCCACCACCCTTCCTGGTGCCACCCCCCCTTCCCAGTGTCATCATCCCTTCCCAGGGCCACCACCAATTCCCAGTGTCCTTTCCCAGTATCACCACCCCTTCCCAGGGCCACCACCCCTTCCCAGTGTCACCACCCCTTCCTGGTGCCACCACCCCTTCCCTGTGTCCCTTCCCGGTGCCACCACCCCTTCTCAATGTCCCTTCCCAGTGCCACCACCCCTTCCCAGTATCATTGTCCCTTCCCAGTGCTATGACCCTTTCCCAGTGCCACCACCCCTTCCCAGTGCCACCACCCCTTCCCAGTATCATTGTCCCTTCCCAGTGTCACCACCCCTTCCTGGTGCAACCACCCCTTCCCACGTAATGTCCCCACATCCCCCGGTGTCCCCTCCAGGTTTATGTCACCAACCCCGACCAGTCCCCGGCGCCACGTGTCACCGTCCAGGCCGATGGCTTCCAGGGCCAGGTGGCCACACAGCGCGATGGCACGGCCAGGCTGGTCCTCAACATGCCAGCCAACAAGGACAGCGTCCCCATCACCGTGAGTGTCACCAGGTGTCACCTCCAATGGGGTGGCCCAGGGGGTTGAGGTGGCTGAGATGGCCGGAGTGACCCCTGGGATGTCCAAGGGTCAGGACAGCAGGACTGGGGACCAGGATGGGCTGGACATCCATGGTGATCAAGGGTCATTGTGGTCACTCATCATTGGCCAAAAAACGAGGTCACACCGTGGTTGAGGTGACTGTGGTGGTCAAGGTGTCCAGAGTGACCAAGGACTGGGGGGTTGAGGTGGCTGAGATGGCCGGAGTGACCCGTGGTTGTGATGACCAAGGGTCAGGACTGCAGGACAGGGGGGCCAGGATGGGCTGGACATCCATGATGGTCAAGGGTTATCGTGGTCACTCATCATTGGCCAAAAGCCAGGATGGCCAAGGTCACCCCATGGTTGAGGTGACTGTGGTGGTCAAGATGTCCAGAGTGACCAAGGGCCGGGGGGTTGAGGTGGCTGAGATGTCCAGAGTGACCAAGGAACGGGGCTATCCTGGTCACCATTGGCCAAGGACAAGGACAACCTAGGTCAGGCTGACCATGGTGGTCAACTCAATTGGGTTGACCAAGACATGAGAGTGACCAAGGACCAGGTGTCAAAGAGGCCAGTGGAGGTGTCCACAGTGGTCAGTTGTCCATGGTGGCATGTGGCCAGGGTGACCAGTGACCAGGAACTGGGATGGTCAAAGCCAGGGAGACAAAAGTGGCCAAGACATTGAGGGTGGCCAAGGGACAAGGTCAGAGGGACCATGGTGGTTGAGTGGACAAGACATCCAAGGCAGCAGATGGTCATTTTGACCATGGAGATGGTCACCAAGAACCAGGGCACCAGGGAGACCATGACAGACAAGACCTCCATGGTGGCCAAGACTTCCATAGTGGCCAAGGCCTCCATGATGACCAACACACCTCTGTGGTGGCCAAGACCTCCATGATGGCCAAGGCCTCCATGATGACCAACACACCTCCACAATGGCCAAAACCTCTATGGTGGCCAAGACCTCCATGGTGGCCAAGACCTCTATGGTAGCCAAGGCATCCATAGTGGCCAAAATCTCCATGATAACCAACACACCTCCACAATGGCCAAGACCTCTATGGTGGCCAAGAGCTCCATGATGGCCAAAACCTCCATGGTGGTCAAGACCTCTGTGGTCGCCAAGACCTCTGTGGAACCTCTATAGTGGCCAAGACCTTTGCGATGGCCAAGACCTCTATGGTGGCCAAGACCTCCGTGATAGCCAAGCCCTCCATGATGGCCAAGACCTCTATGGAACCTCTACGGTGGCCAAGCGCTCCACGCTGACCCCACCCAGGCCCACGTCCCTCCCCACTGACCGAGTGTCACCGTGTCACCTGTCCCAGGTGCGGACGGCCCAGGCAGGGCTGCCACCAGAGCGCCAGGCCTCGCGGCAGATGACGGCCCAGGCCTATCGCAGCCAGGCCGGCTCGGGCAACTTCCTGCACCTGGCGGTGGCCGCCACCGAGCTGCAGCCCGGGGACAACCTGGCCGTGAACTTCCACCTCAAGACCAGCAACAACGACGTCCGCAACTCCGTCCCGTTCTTCACCTACCTGGTGGGTACCCGTGGTTGACCCGTGGTCCTCCAGCTTGACCACCTGTACATCCAGGAGGCCACCAAGCTTGGGTTTCTGGCAGATCATGACCAAGGGACGCATCCTCCGAGCCGGCCGGCAGCGGCACGAGGCCGGCCAGAGCTTGGTGACCATGACCCTGCCGGTGACGCCGGAGCTCATCCCGTCCTTCCGCATCGTGGCCTACTACTACGTCCTGCCCGGCGAGATCGTGGCTGACTCCGTCTGGGTGGACGTCAAGGACACCTGCATGGGCACTGTGAGTGTCCCCCGGTGTTCCCAGGGGGGTCAAAGGGATCTTGGAGACATTGGACGTGCCTTGGTGGTGGCTGGAGTGGTCTTTGAGGCGGCCTTTGAGGGGTCTAGGAGGCCTTGGAGGTGTTTGGGGCACCTTTGAGGGACCTTGGAGGTCCTTGAGGGGCTTGGGTGGCTTTGAGGGACCTGGGAGGTCCTTGAGGGGTTTAGGTGGCATTGAGTGGGCTTTTGAGGGGCTTGGGGCACCCTTGAGGGGTTTGGGAGGTCCATGAGGGGCTTGGGGGGCCCTTGAGGGACCTTGGGGCTTTTGAGAGGCTTGGGGCACCCTTGAGGGGTTTGGCAGGTCCATGAGGGACCTGGAGGACGTTTGGATGAGCCTGGGGGGCCCTTGAGGGACTTGGGGGGCACCTGAAGGGCTTGGGAGGGACATTGAAGGACCTGAAGGTCCTTGAGGGATCTGGGGAACCTTTAGAGGGGTTTGGGGGACCTTGAGATCCTTGGGGACCTTTGGAAGGGCTTGAGGGGACATTGAGGGACCTGAGTGGCCCCTGGTGGGGATTTGGTGTCACTTGTGTGGTTTTGGACACTCCATGAGGAGCTTGGACATCTCCTGGGTGACCCAGGTGGCTCTGGTGGCCCTGGTGACCCAGTGATGGCCCAGACATGAAGCCCATGTCCACCAACTGCCCCTGGAGGTCCAAATTTGGTGTCTCCCTTGGTGGGGGGGGGGACAAACATGGCTTTTGGGGACATCCTGGTGACGTCACCTCCTGTGTCTGTGGCAGCTGGTGGTGAAGGGGGCGACGGAAGGTGACAACCGTGTGCACGAGCCGGGGACACCCATGAGGCTGCGCATCGAGGGCGACCACAAGGCCCACGTGGGGCTGGTGGCCGTGGACAAGGGGGTCTTTGTCCTCAGGAAGAACAAACTCACCCAGACCAGGGTGGGTGGCCCTGTCCTCGATGTCCCCAAAGGATGGTCATGGCCATCTCCAGCATCCTTGGGTGGTGGCCATCACAGTTGTCCCTGTCCCCATCATCCCCTGGTGGTGGCCATCAAGGCTGTCCCTGTCCCTGCTGTCCCCTGGTGGTGACCATCATGCTTGTCCCTGCTGTCCCCTGGTGATGGCCATCACAACTGTCCCCATCATCCCTGGGTGGTGACAGTGGCCGTCACAGCTGTCCTGGTGTTCCTGGGTGGTGACAGTGGCCATCACAGCTGTCCCCATCATCCCTGGGTGGTGGCAGTGGCTGTCATGGCTGTCCCTGTCCCCATTGTCCTTGGAAGGTGGCAGTGGCTTTCACAGCTGTCCCCATCATCCATGGATGGTGGCGGTGGCTGTCACAGCTGTCCCCATCGTCCCCGGGTGGTGGCAGTGGCCGTCACAGCGGTCCCCATTGTCCATGGATGGTGGTGGTGGCCATCACAGCTGTCCCCATTGTCCATGGATGGTGGCAGTGGCCATCACAGCTGTCCCCATCATCCCCGGGTGGTGGCGGTGGCCATCACAGCTGTCCCCACCATCCCCGGGTGGTGGCGGTGGCCATCACAGCTGTCCCCATCATCCATGGATGGTGGCAGTGGCCGTCATGGCTGTCCTGCTGTCCCTGGGTGGTGGCAGTGGCCATCACAGCTGTCCCCATTGTCCCTGGATGGTGGCAGTGGCTTTCACAGCTGTCCCCATCGTCCATGGATGGTGGCAGTGGCTGTCACAGCTGTCCCCATCGTCCATGGACGGTGGCAGTGGCCATCACAGCTGTCCCCATCGTCCATGGATGGTGGCAGTGGCTGTCACAGCTGTCCCCATCGTCCATGGACGGTGGCAGTGGCCATCACAGCTGTCCCCTGTGGGCGCAGGTTTGGGACACGGTGGAGAAAAGTGACATCGGCTGCACGCCGGGCAGCGGCAGGGACAACATCGGGGTCTTCGCGGACGCTGGCCTGAGCCTGACCACCAGCGTCAAGGTCACCACGCCCCAGCGGTCAGGTGGGACAGCTGGGGTGGCACCTCGGGGACAGGGGGTGGCACCTCAGGGAGGTGGCATCTCACAGAGGTGGCACCTTGGGGTGGCACCACAGGAGATGGTGGAGGAGGTGGCACCTCGGGGTTGGGGGAGGTGACATCTCGGGGATGGTGGAGGTGACATTTCAAGCATGTGGCACCTCAGGGATGGGGGAGGTGACACCTTGGGGATGGGAGAGGTGACATCTCAGAGATGGTGGACGTGGCACTTGAAGCTTGTGGCACCTCAGGGACCAAGGATGTGACACTTCAAGAATGGGAGCGGTGACATTTAGGGAGATGGGGATGGTGACACCTCAGGGGTGTGACACCTCAGGGATGGGGAGGTGACACCTCAGGGGTGTGACATTTCAGGGATGGGGAGGTGACACCTCAGGGGTGGGACATTTCAGGGTTGGGGGAGGTGACACCTCAGGGGTGTGACATTTCAGGGTTGGGGGAGGTGACACCTCAGGGATGGGGGAGGTGACCCTGAACTTTGACATGTGACACGTGGGACACTTCGGGGTCCTGACCAATGTCCCCTCTGTCCCCAGAGGTCCAGTGTCCCCAGCCTGCCAAACGCAAGCGCCGCTCGCTGGCACTCGCCGAGTACAAGGGCACCAAGGGTAGGTGGCACTGGGATGTCCCTTGTCCCCAGGGGTCACCAGGGTGTCCCTTGTCCCCTGGGGTCACCAGGGTGTCCCTTGTCCTCGAGGTTACCTGGGTGTCCCTTGTCCTCGAGGTCACCTGGGTGTTCCTTGTCCCTGAGGCTGCTAAATTGTCCCAGGACCCTGAGGGACACCAGTGTCACATGTCCTGCAGCATCTGCTGTCCCAAAGGCCACCAGAGTGTCCCACACCTCCAAGGTCCCCATGTCCCAAAAAGCCACCAGAGTTTCCCACATCCCAGAGGGCCACCAGAGTGTCCCACACCCCCAAAAGTCCCATTCCTAAAAGCCACCAGAATGTCCCACATCCCTGAGGTCCCCATTACCAAGAGCCACCAGGATGTCCCACACCACCAATGTCCCCCCATTCCTGAGAGCCACCAGGATGTCCCACACCCTTGAGGTCCCCATGTCCCAAAGAGCCACCAGGATGTCCCACAGCCCCAATGTCCCCATTCCTGAGAGCCACCAGAGTGTCCCACACCCCCGAGGTCCCCATGTCCCAAAGAGCCACCAGGATGTCCCACAACCCCGAGGTCCCCATTACCAAGAGCCACCAGGATGTCCCACACCACCAATGTCCCCCCATTCCTGAGAGCCACCAGAATGTCCCACACCCCCAATGTCCCCATTCCCGAGGGCCACCAGGATGTCCCACACCCCTGAGGTCCCCATGTCCCAGAGAGCCACCAGAATGTCCCACACCCCCAATGTCCCCATTACCAAGAGCCACCAGAATGTCCCATACCACCAATGTCCCCATTACCAAGTGCCACCAGAATGTCCCACACCCCCGAGGTCCCCATGTCCCAAAGAGCCACCAGGGCTTGTCCCAGCCCTGTCCTGGTGTCCACCAGCGGCCGAGTACTCGGACAAGCTGGAGAGGAAGTGCTGCGAGGACGGGATGAAGGACAACCCGATGGGACACAGCTGCGAGCAGAGGACCGAGTACATCCAGGAGGGCGAGTCCTGCGTCCGCGCCTTCCTCGACTGCTGCAGATACATCAAGGCCAAGCGGGACCAGCAGAACCTCTCACCCAGCACCGGGCTGGCCAGAAGCAAGTGTTGAGTCATGGAGGGTGGGAGAAGGTCGGGGGAGGTTGGAGGAACCTCGGGTGGAGCTTTGGTGGAGTGTCTTAGGTGGGGTTTGGGTGTTCCTTGGTGGAACTCAGGTGAAGGTGAGCTTGAGCAAAGTTTGGGTGAAGGTTGGATGTTCCTTGGGTGTTCCTTGGTGAAGTTCAGGCAAACTTTGGGTGTTCCTTGGGCATTCCTTGGGCGTTCCTTGAGTATTCCTTGGACTTTCCCTGGTGGAAGGTCAGGTGAACCTCAGGCATTCCTTGGGTGCTTCTCAGGTGGAGCTTGGGTGAAGGTTGGGAGGGTCTTGGGTGGGTTTTGGGTGTTCCTTGGTGGACCTCAGGTGAGGGTGAGCTTGAGCAAAGTTTGGGTGAAGGTTGGATGTTCCTTGGGTGTTCCTTGGTGTAGATCAGGTGAACCTTGGGTATTCTTTGGGTGTTCTTTGGGTGTTCCTTGGGAGTTCCTTGGATGTTCCTTGGACTTTCCTTGGAGGAAGGTCAGGTGTTCCTTGGGTATTCCTTGGGGGAAGGTCAGGTGAACCCTGGGTGTTCCTTGGGTGTTCCTTGAATGTTCTTTGGGTGTTCCTTGAATGTTCTTTGGGTGTTCCTTGGGTATTCCTTGGACTAAGGTCAGGTGAACCTTGGGTATTTCTTGGGTATTCCTTGAGTGTTCCTTGGACTTTCCTTGGTGGAAGGTCACGTGAACCTCAGGTATTCCTTGGGTTCTCCTCAGGTGGAGCTTGGGTGAAGGTTGGGAGGGTCTTGGGTGGGTTTGGGGCATTCCTTGCGTGAAGCTCAAGTGGCCCTTGGGCATTCCTTACGCAATCCTTGGACAACTCATCGGGCAACACTTGGGTGGCAGTTGGGTGACCTTGGGCAAGACAAGGGGTGGCACTGGGGTGACACTGGGTGGCACTGGGGTGACACTGGGTGGCGCTGGGGTGACACTGGGTGGTGTTGGGGTGACACTGGGTGGCGCTGGTGTGATACCGGCTCCGCTCAGGGGTCTCAGCCCTGAGGCCACGTTCGAGAGGGCCAATGCCACCACCCCCAGGCCATGAGGACGACGATCCGTTCTTGGAGGACTCGGACATCGTCTCACGGAGCCTCTTCCCCGAGAGTTGGCTGTGGCAGGTGGAGCAGCTGACGGAGCCACCCAACGAGCTGGGGTGAGCCTGGACCTCCTGTCCCACCACCCACCCACCCCATGGCCCAGCCTGGGCATGGTCACCCTGTCCCCATCCAGCTTGGACATCTCTGGAGATCAGTTATGGTCACCCCAAATCCAGACAGAGGTCACTGCTAATCTCCTGGTCCACTCAGGAGTTCTTGGTCCACTCAGGGGTCATCTCCAAGCTCCTGGTCCTGCTTGGGGGTGTCTGTGGGGACATCTTTGGGGACAAAGAAAGTCCCACTGTGGGTTTGGGATATCTTTGGGGACCAGGGAAGTCCCATGGTGACATTCCCTGAGCCTGGCCTGGGGTGGGCCATGACCCCCTTGGTCACTCCTGTCCTCTCCAGGGTCTCGGCCAAGACGCTGCCCGTGTACCTGAAGGACTCCATCACCACCTGGGAGGTCCTGGCGGTCAGCCTCTCCCCCTCCAAAGGTACGGGGTCATGGAGGACAAGGGGGTTCCTGGGGTCAACAGAATGTCCCCAAACCTTGTGGGGGGTCCCTGAGACCTGAAGGGTCTCCTAAAGCCTGGAGGGGTTCACTGGGATTTGAGGGATCTCCAAAATCTGAGGGGGAGATGCCCCAAAGCTTGGTGGCCATCCTTGAGATTTGAGGGATCTCCGTGGAACTTGAGGGATCTTCTAAACTTTGGGATTCAAGGGGTCTTCTAAACCTTGGGAGGACTCTGTGGGTCTTGATGGATCTCCTAAACCTTGTGAGGACTCTGTGGGTCTTGATGGATCTCCTAAACCTTGGGAGGACTCTGTGGGTCTTGATGGATCTCCTAAACTTTGGGAAGAACATGGGTTTTGATGGATCTCCTAAACCTTGTGAGGACTCCCTGGACTTCCAGGGACCTCTGAAGACCTCGGGGTTCCTTGGTGACATGAGGTGTCCCCCAACCCAACCCCCTGCGTGTCCCCCACCCCAGGGCTGTGCGTGGCCGACCCCTACGAGATCACGGTGATGAAGGAGTTCTTCATCGACCTCCGCCTGCCCTACTCGGTGGTGAGGAACGAGCAGGTGGAGATCCGCGCCATCCTCTACAACTACTGGTTGCACGACATCACGGTCAGTTTGGGGACATTTTTTGGGGATGCCAAATGTCACCCTCTCTCCGGACCTCAGGTGTGACCTCCCTGTCACTGTCCAGGTGCGCGTGGAGCTGGTCTACAACCCCGACCTGTGCAGCCCCTCCACGGCCAAGCGGCGCTTCCAGCAGGTCCTGAGGATGAAGGCCGAGTCCTCGCGCACCGTGTCCTTCGTCATCGTCCCCCTCAAGCTCGGCCTGCTGGACATCGAGGTCAAGGCGGCCGTCCGCAACCAGTACGTGGGCGACGGGGTCAAGAAGAAGCTCCGAGTTGTGGTGAGTGGCCACTGGTGGCCGTGGTGGTGGTGAGATGTCCCCAGCGTGGTGGCATCCGTGTGTTGTTCTTTGGTGGTTGGGTGGCCACCGCGGGTGGCCCAGGGCCACCACAGCAGAGGGTGGTGGTGGGTGGTGGCACGGCCAGTGACACGTGCTGGCCACAAGGGGGCAGTGTGTGGCCAGGTTGGTTTGGTAGCGTTATTGATTTGGTATTTTTAATCAATACTTTCATTGATGATCTTGATGGGGTCACCAAGGTCAGGATGACCATGGGACTTGATGCCCTTATTGATTTGATATTTTTAATCAATACTTTCATTGATGATCTTGATGGGGTCACCAAGGTCAGGATGACCATGGGACTTGATGCCCTTATTGATTTGATATTTTTAATCAATACTTTCATTGATGATCTTGATGGGGTCACCAAGGTCAGGATGACCATGGGACTTGATGCCCTTATTGATTTGACAGTTTTAATCAATACTTTCATTGATGATCTTGATGGGATCAGGCTAACCATGTGATCTGATACCCATATTGATTTGATATTTTTAATCAATATCTTCATTGATGACTGGATGGGATCAGGCTGACTATGGGACTTGATACCCTTATTGATTTGGTATTTTTAATCAATATCTGCATTGATGATCTGGATGGGGTCACCAAGGTCAGGCTGACCATGGGACTTGATATTCTTATTGATTTGATATTTTTAATCATTATCTTCATTGATTATCAGGAGAGATCAGGCTGATCATGGGACTCGATGCCCTTATTGATTTGGTATTTTCAATCAATATCCTCACTGATGATCTGGATGGGGTCACCAAGGCCAGGCTGGTGGCCACACAATGAAGTTGACCGAGACACAAGAGTGACCTCAGGGTCTCCAGGACCTCAGTGACATGTATGACCCAGTGTGGCCTCCTGGGGCTGTCCCCATGTGTCACTGGGGGTACTGGTTTATACTGGGAGGCCTCTCCCAGTGGTCCAGAGGGGTTGGGAAGGGGAGGACCCCAGACCCAACCCCACCTTCAGCGCTGGACTCTGCCCTGGACAGCCCGAGGGGATGCGGCTGGAGAAGACGGTGAAGATCGTCGAGCTGGACCCGCAGAACAAGGGAGTCAGTGAGTGACATCTCTGGGGACCAGGGAGCTCCTACGGTGGCTTTGGGACATCTTTGGGGACCAGGGAGCTCCCACGGTGGCTTTGGGACATCTTTGGGGACCAGAGAGGTCCCATGGTGGCTTTGGGACATCCCTGGAGATCAGAAATATCCCACGGTGGCTTTGGGACATCTGTGGGGACCAGAGAGGTCCCATGGTGGCTTTGGGACATCCCTGGAGATCAGAAATATCCCACGGTGGCTTTGGGACATCTGTGGGGACCAGAGAGGTCCCATGGTGGCTTTGGGACATCTCTGGAGATCAGACATATCCCATGGTGGCTTTGGGTACATCTTTGAGGATCAAGGAGGTCCTACTGTGGATTTGGGACATCTCTGAGGAGCAGGTAGCTCCCACGGTGGCTTTAGGACATCTCTGGGGACCAGAGAGGTCCCATGGTGGCTTTGGGACATCTCTGGAGATCAGACATATCCCATGGTGGCTTTGGGTACATCTTTGGGGATCAAGGAGGTCCTACTGTGGATTTGGGACATCTCTGGGGACCAGGGAGCTCCCGCGGTGGCTTTGGGACATCTTTGGGGACCAGGGAGGTCCCACGGTGGCTTTGGGACATCTCTGGAGATCAGATATATCCCATGGTGGCTTTGGGTACATCTTTGGGGATCAAGGAGATCCTACTGTGGATTTGGGACATCTCTGAGGAGCAGGTAGCTCCCACGGTGGCTTTGGGACATCTTTGGGGACCAGGGAGGTCCCACGGTGGCTTTGGGACATCTCTGGAGATCAGATATATCCCATGGTGGCTTTGGGTACATCTTTGGGGATCAAGGAGATCCTACTGTGGATTTGGGACATCTCTGAGGAGCAGGTAGCTCCCACGGTGGCTTTGGGACATCTTTGGGGAATGGGGAGGTTCAGCTTTGGGTTTGGGACGTCTTTGGGAACCAGAGAGATCCCACAGTGGGTCTAGGACATCTTTGGGGATCAAGAAGGCACCTCCAAGATCAGGTTTGGGACAACTTTGAGGACAAGGGACATCCCACCACAGAACTGGGGCATCCCAAGGGACAAGGGCCATCCCGGTGTGGTCTGGAGGGACAAGGGACACCCTGATGTGGGGTGGGGCTGGGTCACCTCAGGGGGGTGGGACACGGGGAGCATTTGGGGTCACCCACGTCCACCCCACCCCACAGACGGGGTGCAGGAGGAGCGGGTGAAGGCCGCCGACTTGTCGGACATCGTCCCCAACACCGAGTCGGAGACCAAAGTCAGCATCCAGGGTGAGCACCAAGGAGAGGACACCTGGGGACAACCTGGAGGGAGGGGACAGGTGGGACATCTTGAGCGTGACACGTCCTCTCCGGGCCCAGGCAACCCCGTGTCCATCATCGTGGAGAAGTCCATCGATGGGGCCAAGCTGAAGCACCTGATCGTGACGCCGTCGGGTTGTGGGGAGCAGAACATGATCGCCATGACCCCGACGGTCATCGCCGTCCACTACCTGGACAGCACCGAGCAGTGGGAGAACTTCGGCATCGACCGCCGGGCGGGGGCCATCGAGCTGATCAAGAAAGGTGGGAACGGCCCCAAAAGTGGTGGGAGCATCCTCAAAATGGTGGGAATGGCACCGAAAGTGGTGGGGACAGGCACAAGTGGTGGGAACGGCACCAAATGTGGTGGGAATGTCATCAAAATGGTGGGAATGGCAATAAAAGTGGTGGGAATGTCCTCAAAATGGTGGGAACAGCCCCGAAAGTGGTGGGAATGACCCTAAAAAGGGTGGCAATGTCCCCAAACTGGGAGGAATGTCCTCAAAGTGGTGGGAATGGCCCCAAAAGTGGTGGGGACGGGCACAAATGGTGGGAACGGCACCAAATATGGTGGGAATGTCATCAAAATGGTGGGAATGGCAATAAAAGTGGTGGGAATGTCTTCAAAATGGTGGGAATGGCCCTAAAAAGGGTGGCAGTGTCCCCAAATTGGGAGGAATGTCCTCAAAGTGGTAGGAATGTCCTCAAAATGGTGGGAATGGCCCCAAAATGGTGGGAACAGCAACAAAAATGGTAGGAATGTCCTCAAAATGGTGGGACTGTCCCTCAGTGTCCTGTCTTGGGTCACAAAAGGTCCCTATCATCCGAGGTGGTGCAGAAGGTCGCTCCTCTGGAGGTGACCTGGGTTGGGTGACGTCAGTTTGGGGTTTCCAGAGGTACTGGTTTGCACTGGGAGGGGCTCCAGAGGGTGTTGGTAGCCTGATAGCCTGAGGTCACCACTGGACACTCCTTGTATTGACCAAAGGTTGGAGGACATTGGTGGCCTGAAGCCACCACTAGCCAACCCTCATGTTGACCAACAGCTGGAGGATATTGGTGGCCTGAGGCCGCCCCAGGTCAAGGCCACCTCTGGACACTCCTTGCATTGTCCAATGTCTGGAGGATGTTGGTGGCCCAAAGCCACCCCTGACCACTCCTCATGTTGGCCAATGACTGAAAGATATTGGTGGCTTGGGGCCATCACCTCGTGTTGACCAATGGTTGGAGGACATTGGTGGCCTGAAGCCCACCCAGGCCACCCCTTGCCTTGATCAACAGTTGGAGGACATTGGTGGCCTGAGGCCACCACCAGCCACCCCACATGGTGACCAACAGCTGGACGATACTGGTGGCCTGAAACCCATCCAAGCCACCCCTTGCGTTGACCAACAGCTGGAGAATTTTGGTGGCCTGAGGCCACCCCTCATGTTGACTAACAGCTGGAGAACATTGGTGGCCTGAAGCCCACCCAGGCCACCCCACGTGTTGACCAACGGCCATCTCCTCACAGGCTACACCCAACAGTTGGCCTTCCGCAAGCCCGACAGCTCCTATGCCGCCTTCATCAACCGCCCCTCCAGCACCTGGTGAGGGACCTGCTGCCACCACCACCACCACCCAGACCAGGTGACAGGGGCGGATGTGACACTCAGGTGTCCCCATCCCCAGGCTGACCGCCTACGTGGTCAAGGTGTTCGCCATGGCCAGGAAGCTGACGGACATCGAGCACGGCGAGATCTGCGGCCCCCTCAAGTGGCTCATCCTCAACAAGCAGAAGCCAGACGGGGTCTTCCAGGAGGACGCGCCTGTCATCCATAAGGAGATGGTGGTAGGGGGACACCTCAACCCTGTCACTGCTGGTGGCCAAAGCTTGGGGGACCAAGAGTGGAGGGTGGGAGTTTTTGTGTGGGTTTTGGGTGAAAGTCTGGTGAACTTTGGGTGTTCCTTGGGCGTTTCTCGGGTGAAGGTCAGGTGAACCTCAGGAATTCTTTGAGTGTCCCTTGGCTGAAAGTCAGGTGTTCCTTGGGCATTCCTTGTGTAAAGGTCAGGTGAACCTCAGGAATTCTTTGAGTGGTCCTTGGTTGAAGTTTGGGTGGGTTTTGGGTGTTCCTTGGCTGAAGGTCAGGTGTTCCTTGGGCGTTCCTTGGGCATTCCTTGGGCGTTCCTTAGGTGAAGGTCAGGTGAACCTCAGAAATTTCCTTCGGCATTCCTTGGGTGAAGGTCAGGCGAAGAGCAAACATTCATTGGGTGTTCCTTGGGTGTCCTTTGGGTGTTTTTTGGGTGTCCCTTGGGCAAAGTTGGGGTGTCCATTGGGTGTCCATTTGGTGTCCCTTTGGTGTTCTTTGAGTGTCCCTTGAGTGTCCCTTGGATGTTCCTCATGTGAAGGTCAGATGAAGGTCAAATATTCTTTGGATGTCCCTTGGGTGACATTTGGGTGTCCCTTGGGTGTCCCTTGAGTGTTCCTCACCTGAAGGTCAGATATTCTTCGGATGGTCAGAAGTTTGAGTGTCCCTTGGTTGTCCCTTGAGTGTTCCTCACATGAAGGTCATGTGAGGGCCAGATATTCTTTGGATGTCCCTTGGGTGAAGTTTGGGTGTCCCTTGGGTGTCCCTTGATTGTCCCTTGAGTGTTCCACACCTGAAGGTCAGGTGAAGGTCAGATATTCTTTGGATGTCCCTTGGGTGACATTCGAGTGTCCCTTGGCTGTCCCTTGGGTGTTTTTTGGGTGTCCCTTTGGCAAATTTAGGGTGTCCTTTGGGTGTCCCTTGGATGTACCTTGGGTGAAGTTTGGGTGCCCCTTGATTGTCCCTTGAGTGTTCCTTGGGTGTCCCTTGAGTGTTCCTCACCTGAAGGTCAGATGAAGGTCAAATGTTCTTTGGATGTCCCTTGGATGACTTTTGGGTGCCCCTTGGGTGTCCCTTGGGTGTCCCTTGATTGTCCCTTGAGTGTCCCTCACCTGAAGGTCAGGTGAAGGTCAGATATTCTTTGGATGTCCCTTGGGTGACATTCGAGTGTCCCTTGGCTGTCCCTTGGGTGTCCCTCAGACCAGTCAAGGACAGATCTTTGGAATGAGCTGCTGGTGGACCACTGAGCTCTTTGAAAACCCCAATCCCGAGGTTTTTTCCCTCTTTTTTGTCCCACAGGGAGGCTACCAAGGCGCCGAGCCCGAGGTGTCCCTCACCGCCTTCGTCCTCATCGCCCTGGAGGAGGCACGGGACACCTGCAAGGACCACGTCAACGTGAGTGACCCCTCGTGGGGACAGGGACATTCCTGAGGTGCCAGACCATCATGGAAGCCACCTGAGATCCCAAATTTTCCATCCTTGCTTCCCAGAACTTGGACGAGAGCATCAACAAAGCCGCCGGATTCCTGGCCCGGCGCTACGAGCAGCTGGCCCGGCCCTACACGGTGGCCCTGGCGTCCTACGCGCTGGCCCTGGCCGGGAAGCTCAAGACTGAGAGGATCCTCATGAGGTTCTCTAAAGGTGACATCTCAACAGGGGTCAAAATTGGGGTGAAAAGTGGTGGGTTTGGGTCTTTATGAGGTTCTCCAAAGGTGATGTCTCAAGAGGGGTCAAAACTGGGGTGAAAGGAGGTGGGTTTGGGTCTTCATGAGGTTCTCCAAAGGTGACATCTCCCCTTGGTGTGGAAAGGGTTGGAATTGGGGTTAGGGGAGGTGGTTTTGGGTTCTCATGAAGTTCTCCAAAGCTGGTTTTGGGTTCTCCTGAGGTTCTTCAGAACTGAATCCTCACCCAGGGTTGGAATTTGGGGTCAGGGAAGGTGGTTTTGGGTCCTCCTGAGGTTCTCAAAGATGACACCTCACGTTGGGGTTGAAAAGGTTGAAACTGGGATGAGGGAAGGTGGTTTTGGGTCCTCTGGAGGTTCTCCAGAAGTGGTTTTGGATCCTCCTGAGATAACGCCTCACCCGGGGCTGTAATCTGGGTCCGGGCTGAGGTGGCCATGGGGCTCCCTGGTGGCTGAAGGTGTCCCCGATGTCCCCACAGGTGGGGCCAGCTGGGAGGAGCACAACGCCCGCACCTACAACATCGAGGGCACGTCCTACGCGCTGCTGGCGCTGGTGCAGATGAAGAAGTCCGAGCTGGCCGGGCCGGTGGTCCGGTGGCTCGCCCAGCAGAACTACTACGGAGGGGGCTACGGCTCCACCCAGGTGGGACACGGGACACCCCGGCCGCCCGCGGGGACATCTCGGGGGCACCTGGTGGCTCTGGGGGTGACAGGGATGGGCGTTGTCTTTTTGGGGACGTCTTTGGTGGCACAGGAGCCAAAGGCCACTCAGAAGACTTTTGAGGTGCTCCAGCTGATGTCCCCTAGCCCTGGTGACACCAGTGTCCCCTGAGGCCACCCAGGAGCCCTTGTGGGTTCTCCATCAGTGTCCCCAAGCCCTGGTGACCCCAGTGTCCCCTCACGCCACCATCCTGGTGTTCCAAGCGCCGGCCCAGTACCAGGTGGACACACAGCTGGTGTCCCCAAACCCTGGTGACCCCAGTGTCCCCTCAGGCCACCATCCTGGTGTTCCAAGTGCTGGCCTAGTACCAGGTGGACACACAGCTGCAGGAGCCAAAGGCCACTCAGAAGACTTTTGAGGTGCTCCAGCTGATGTCCCCTAGCCCTGGTGACACCAGTGTCCCCTGAGGCCACCCAGGAGCCCTTGTGGGTTCTCCATCAGTGTCCCCAAGCCCTGGTGACCCCAGTGTCCCCTCACGCCACCATCCTGGTGTTCCAAGCGCTGGCCCAGTACCAGGTGGACACACAGCTGGTGTCCCCAAACCCTGGTGACCTCAGTGTCCCCTCACGCCACCATCATGGTGTTCCAAGCGCTGGCCCAGTACCAGGTGGACACACAGTTGGTGTCCCCAAGTCCTGGTGACACCGATGTCCCCTCAGACCACCATCCTGGTGTTCCAAGCACTGGCCTAGTACCAGGTGGACACACAGCTGGTGTCCCCAAGCCCTGGTGACCTCAGTGTCCCCTCACGCCACCATCCTGGTGTTCCAAGCGCTGGCCTAGTACCAGATGGACACACAGTTGACGTCCCCAAACCCTGGTGACCCTGATGTCCCCTGGTGACCCCGATGTCCCCTCAGGCCACCATCCTGATGTTCCAAGCGCTGGCCTAGTACCAGGTGGACACACAGCTGATGTCCCCAAGCCCTGGTGACCCTGATGTCCCCTGGTGACCCCGATGTCCCCTCAGGCCACCATCCTGGTGTTCCAAGCGCTGGCCCAGTACCAGGTGGCCACGGAGGCCCAGCAGCAGCTGGAGCTGGACGTGTCGGTGCTGCTGCCGCGCCGCGCCAGCCCCATCAAGTACCGCATCAAGAACAGCAACGCGCTGGTGGCACGCTCCGCCGAGGTACCTGCCCCTGTTCCTGGCACCTGACACTGTCACCTGGCACTGTCACCTGGCATCTGGCACTGTCACCTGGCACCTGGCACTGTCACCTCTGGGTCTCCTCGTTGGATAATCCCATCCCATCACCATGGCCACCGTTGTTCCTTACATGTCCTGTCCCCTCTGTGTCCTCTCGAGGCTTGGGATGGCCCAGGCTGACCTTGTCACCTAGTCACCTGTCACCTTGTCACCCTGGCACTTGTCACCTTGTCCCTGTCCCTGGCACCTGGCGTTGTCACCTGGCACTGTCACCTCTGGGTGTCCTCATTGGATAATCCCATCCCATCACCATGGCCACCGTTGTCCCTTCCGTGTCCCTTCCATGTCCTGTCACCTCTGTGTCCTCTCAAGGCTTGGGATGGCCCAGGCTGACCTTGTCCCCTCCCTGGAGTGTCCTTGTCACCTCCATGTCCTCTCAAGTCCCAATGTCCCCTGTCCCCTCAGACCAAGCTGAACGAGGACTTCACGGTCAAGGCCGAGGGCGTGGGCAAGGGGACAATGACAGTGGTGACCGTGTACCACGCCAAGGTCCCCGAGAAGGATGACAAATGTGACAACTTCGACCTGAGCGTGGACGTGGAGGAGGTCAACACGGGTGAGTCCCCAGCTGTCCCCTCCCTGTCCTCGCTGTGTCACCACGAGCCACTCCCCGTGTCCCCCCGTGTGCGCCCTGTGTCACCTTTGATGTCACCTCGTTGTCCCCATCAGGCAAGGAAGAGGAGGATGTCATCAGGTCTGTGAAGATCACCATCTGCACCAGGTGGGGACATTGGGGACGCTGGGGACACTGGGGACATTGGGGACATTGGGGACATTGGGGACATTGGGGACATTGGGGACACTGGGGACAGCAGGGACATTGGGGACACTGGGGACACTGGGGACATTAGGGACACTGGGGACATTGGGGACAGCAGGGACAGGGAGGGGATGTTGGGGACAGGGACATCAGGGAGTGGGTGGGGACATTGGGATCAGTGGGGACATTTGGGACAGGGAGGGGAAGGGGAGGAAGGGACATTGGGGACAAGGAGGAAAACGGGGACATTGGGGACAGCAGGGACAGCAGGGAAAGGATGGGGACATTGGGGACAGCAAGGACAGAGTGAGGACACTGGGGACAGGGAGGGTATGTTGGGGACAGGGACATCAGGGAAAGGACAGGGACATTGGGGACACTGGGGACAGCAGGGACATTGGGGACACTGGGGACACTGGGAACATTGGGGACATTGGGGACAACATAGATAGGGAGGGGGTGATGGGGACAGGGACACTGGGGAAAGGATGGGGACAGCAGGGACAGGGGAAGGGGAGGGAGGGACATTGGGGACAGCAGGGAAAGGAGGAGGACGTTGGGGACATTGGGGACATTGGGGACATTGGGGACGGCAGGGAAAGGAGGAGGACGTTGGGGACGTTGGGGACATTGGGGACATTGGGGACAGCAGGGAAAGGAGGAGGACTTTGGGGACATTGGGGACAGCAGGGACAGGGCAGGGAATGGGATGGAGGGACACTGGGGACATTGGGGACGGCAGGGACAAGGACGGTGACACTGGGGACAAAAAGCACTCGCCTTGTCCCGTGGGGATGGTGACATCGGGGACGGGGACGCTGGGGACGCTGCGGGGGTTGGGGACAGGCGGGGGTGGCCTCAGCTGTGTCCCCACAGGTACCTGGACACCGTGGATGCCACCATGTCCATCCTGGATGTCACCATGCTCACCGGATTCTCACCGGACGTGCAGGACCTGAGGAGGGTCAGTGTGGGGACATGGGGACAGCAGGGGGCATGGGGACACACGGGGGGACTTGGGGACAGCAGGGGACATGGGGACACCGGGGGACATGGGGACATGGGGACACACAGGGGGGACTTGGGGACACACAGGGGGCATGGGGACATGGTGACACCAAGGGGATATGGGGACACTGGGGGACATGGGGACACCAGGGTGGGGGACATGGGGACAATGAGAGGGGGGAACATGGGGACAAAGACAGGGGACCCCACGTCTTTGTGCCATCGTGTCACCATCAATGATGATGTCACCATCCACGTCCCCACAATGGCACATGTGTCCCCACATTGCCGTTACCCCCGCGTGTCCCTGTGTATCTGGTGTCACCATGTCCCCACATGTCCCCATGTCCTGATGCCATTCCATGTCACCATGTGTCCTGCGTTCCCTTTGTCACTGTGTCCCACCGCCCGGTGTCACCGTGTCCCTGCGTGTCCCCATCTCCTGATGCCATTCTGTGTCCCTGCATGTCCCTGAATGTCCCCACGTGTCCTGTGTCCCAGTGTCACAATGTCCCTGATGTCCCACATTCCCGGTGTCCCCACATGTCCCCCATGCCCGGTGTCACACTATCCCTGCTGTCCCCAGTATCACGCTGTCCCCGCTGTCCCCGGTGTCACGCTGTCCCCACATGTCCCCCACACCCGGTGTCACACTGTCCCTGCTGTCCCCAGTATCACGCTGTCCCTGCCGTCCCCGGTGTCACACTGTCTCCGGTGTCACACTGTCCCCGCTGTCCCCGCTGTCCCCGCTGTCCCCGCTGTCACGCTGTCCCCGTGCCCCGTGTCACGCTGTCCCCGCTGTCCCTGGTGTCACGCTGTCCCCACTGTCCCCATGCCCGGTGTCACGCTGTCCCCGCTGTCCCCACTGTCCCCGTGCCCCGTGTCACAGTGTCCCCGCTGTCCCCATGCCCAGTGTCACGCTGTCCCCGCTGTCCCCGCTGTCCCCGTGCCCCGCGTCACACTGTCCCCGCTGTCCCTGGTGTCACACTGTCCCCGCTGTCCCCATGCCCAGTGTCACGCTGTCCCCGCTGTCCCCACTGTCCCCGTGCCCCATGTCACACTGTCCCCGCTGTCCCCATGCCCGGTGTCACGCTGTCCCCGCTGTCCCCGTGCCCCGTGTCACATTGTCCCCGCTGGCCCCATGCCCGGTGTCACGCTGTCCCCACTGTCCCCATGACCCGTGTCACACTGTCCCCGCTGTCGCTGGTGTCACACTGTCCCCGCTGTCCCCATGCCCCATGTCACGCTGTCCCCGCTGTCCCCGTGCCTGCGTCACGCTGTCCCCACTGTCCCCGGTGTCATGCTGTCCCCGCTGTCCCCTTGCCTGTTGTGACACTCTGTCCCTGCTGTCCCCATGCCCCGTGTCACACTGTCCCCGCTGTCCCCATGCTCGGTGTCACGCTGTCCCCGGCATCACGCTGTCCCCACTGTCCCCATGCCCCGTGTCACACTGTCCCCGCTGTCCCCATGCCCGGTGTCACGCTGTCCCCGCTGTCCCCAGCTGTCCGAGGGCGTGGACAGGTACATCTCCAAGTTCGAGCTGGACCAGGACAAAGAGCGGAGCAACGTCGTCATTTACCTGGACAAGGTGGGGACACTGGGGACACGGGGGTGGGGACAGGACTGGGATGGTGACAGGGACAAGATGGGACAATGACAAGGTGGGACAGGGATAGGACAGGATGGGGACGGCGTGGGGACATGATGGGACAGGGACAAGGTAGGACAGGGGTGGGGACATGATGGGACAGGGACAGGACAGGGACAGGATGGGACAGGGACAGGACTGGGACAGGATGTCACAGGGACCAAGATGATTTGGGGACATGAGCAGGGACAGGAGGGGGACAGGCGTGATGATGAAGGTGAGGACACGGGGGACACTGGGGACAGGGGAGACGCTGGGGACAGGAGGGACACGGGGACAAGATGGGACAGCAATGTTCCCTGTCCCCCTGTCCCTGTCCCCCTGTCCCTGCCCCTGCCCCTGTCCCCATTCCTGTCCCTGTTCCCTCTGTCCCCGTCCCTGTCCCTGTCACTGTCCCTGTCCCTGTCATTCAATCCCTGTCCCCCTGTCCCTGTCCCCTCCCTGTCCCTTCCCTGTCCAGGTTCCCTCTGTCCCTGTCCCTGCCCCTGTCCCCTGTCCCTGTTCCCTGTCCCCTCCCTGTCCCTTCCCTGTCCCTGTTCCCTCTGTCCCTGTCCCTGCCTCTGTCCCCTGTCCCTGTCCCTAGTGCCACCTGGGTCACCCAGGTCACCTCTATCACCTCTGTCACCTCTGTCACATGTTGCCTGGGTCACATGTCGCCTGGGTCACCTCTGCCACCTGTGTCCCCCTGGTAGATGTCCCCACTGTCCCCATGTCTCCATGCTCCCTGGGTGATGTCTCCCAATGTCCCCACATCTCCCGCTGTCCCCTGATGTCCCCGTGTCTTCCGCTGTCCCCCGCTGTCCCCGTGTCTTCCGCTGTCCCCCACTGTCCGCGTGTCCCCCGCTGTCCCCCGGTGTCCCCTGATGTCCCCGTGTCCCCGCAGACGATCGCTGCACGCGGTTCTACCACCCGGACAAGGAGGGAGGGAAGCTGAACAAGATCTGCCAGGGGGACGTTTGTCGCTGCGCCGAAGGTGACACGGGGACACGGGGACATGGGGACATGGGACACGGGGACACGGGAACGGGCAGGCTGCCCTGGCAGGGTGGGACACGCATGGCCATGGTGGGACATGTCACGGTCATGGTGGGACATGTCATGGTCATGATGGGACACGTTGATGTGATGGGACACGTCATGGTCATGGTGGGAGCCATCGCTGATGAGATGTCACATGTCACCATGATGGGGACAGGTCATGGCCATGGTGGGGCACGTCAATGATGAGATGTCACATGCCACCATGATGGGGACATGTCATGGCCATGGTGGGGACATGTCCTGGCCATGGTGGGGCATGTCAATGATGAGATGTCACATGCCACCATGATGGGGACATGTCCTGGCCATGGTGGGACACATTATGGCCATGATGGGACACATCACTGATGAGATGTCACATGTCACCATGATGGGGACATGTCCTGGCCATGGTGGGACACACTGATGTGATGGGACACTTCATGGCCATGGTGGGACACATCACTGATGAGATATCGCATGTCACCATGGTGGGGACATGTCATGGTCGTGGTGGGACGCATTGATGTGATGGGACACATTATGGCCATGATGGGACACGTCATGGCCATGATGGGGACATGTCCCTGCAGTGGTGGGACAAAGCATGACCCTGGTGGGGACACGTCATTGATGAGATGTCACATGTCACCACGATGGGGACATGTCATGGCCATGGTGGGACATGTCACAGTCATGGTGGGACACATCAATGATGAGATGTCACATGCCACCATGATGGGGACACGTCATGGCCATGGTGGGACACATTGATGTGATGGGACATGTCATGGTCATGGTGGGACATGTCAATGAGATGTCAAGTGTCACTATGATGGGGACGCATCTAGGTCATGGTGGGGACACGTCATGGCCATGGCGGGACACGTCAATGATGAGATGTCGCATGTCACCATGATGGGGACATGTCATGGTCATGGTGGGACACACTGATGTGATGGGACACATCATGGCCATGGTGGGACACATCACTGATGAGATATCGCATGTCACCATGGGGGGGACATGTCATGGTCGTGGTGGGACGCATTGATGTGAGGGGACACATTATGGCCATGGTGGGACACGTCCTGGCCATGATGGGGACATGTCCCTGCAGTGGTGGGACAAAGCATGACCCTGGTGGGGACACGTCATTGATGAGATGTCACATGTCACCACGATGGGGACACATCATGGCCATGGTGGGGACTCATCATTGATGAGATGTCACATGTCACCACGATGGGGACATGTCATGGCCATGGTGGGGACAAGTCATAGTCATGGCGGGGATGTGTCACCCTCATGATGGGACATGTCATGGCCAGGAGGGGACACCTTGCTGTGATGGGACACGTCA
>NW_024526811.1:0-3559 GCF_017590135.1 Pyrgilauda ruficollis | reverse complement strand
GTGGGGACACGTCATGGCCATGATGGGACACATCAATGATGAGATGTCGCATGTCACCATGATGGGGACATGTCATGGTCATGGTGGGACACACTGATGTGATGGGACACATCATGGCCATGGTGGGACACATCACTGATGAGATATCGCATGTCACCATGGGGGGGACATGTCATGGTCGTGGTGGGACGCATTGATGTGAGGGGACACATTATGGCCATGATGGGACACGTCATGGCCATGATGGGGACATGTCCCTGCAGTGGTGGGACAAAGCATGACCCTGGTGGGGACACGTCATTGATGAGATGTCACATGTCACCACGATGGGGACATGTCATGGCCATGGTGGGGACTCGTCATTGATGAGATGTCACATGTCACTACGATGGGGACACATCATGGCCATGGTGGGGACTCGTCATTGATGAGATGTCACATGTCACCACGATGGGGACATGTCATGGCCATGGTGGGGACTCGTCATTGATGAGATGTCACATGTCACTACGATGGGGACACATCATGGCCATGGTGGGGACTCGTCATTGATGAGATGTCACATGTCACTACGATGGGGACACATCATGGCCATGGTGGGGACAAGTCATAGTCATGGTGGGGATGTGTCACCCTCATGATGGGACATGTCATGGCCAGGAGGGGACACCTTGCTGTGATGGGACACGTCACGGCCATGGTGGGACACATCATGGTCATGACATGTCACGGCCATGGTGGGACACGTCCCTGAGGAACTGTCACACTCTATGACCACGATGGGACATGTCCCTGCTGTGGTGGGACATGTCATGACCCTGCTGGGGACACATCAGTGATGAGATGTCACATGTCACCATGATGGGGACCCATCCCTACCATGGTGGGACATGTCATGACCCTGCTGGGGACACATCAGTGATGAGATGTCACATGTCACCATGATGGGGACCCATCCCTACCATGGTGGGACATGTCATGACCCTGCTGGGGACACATCAGTGATGAGATGTCACATGTCACCACGATGGGGACACGTCCCTACCATGGTGGGACATGTCATGACCCTGGAAGGGACATGTCACTGATGAGATGTCACATGCCATGACTGTGATGGGGACACGTCCCTGCCACAGTTCACCTTGTCATGGCTGTGTCCCCGTGATGTCCCCATGATATCCCCACAATGTCCCCACGATGTCCCCGTGTCCCCACAGAGAGCTGCTTCAAGCGCCAGGAGAAGCCCGAGGCCATCACCGTCAACCAACGCATGGAGCGGGCCTGCGAGCCCGGGGTGGACTTCGGTGGGACATGGGGACATGGGGACACTGGGGACACCGGGGACAATGGGGACATTGGGGACAATGGGGACAGTGGGGACAATGGGGACATTGGGGGTAATGGGGACATTGGGGGACAGTGGGGGCATTGGGGGCAATGGGGACATTGGGGACATTGCGGACAATGGGAACAATGGGGGCATTGGGGACATTCAGGATGCTGGGGACAACGGGGCATTGGGGACATCAGGGACATTGGGAACAATGGGGACAGTGGGGACAATGGGGACACTAGGGACAATGGGGACATTGGGGTCAATGGGAACATTGGGGGACAATGGGGACACTGGGGACAGCAGGGCATTGGGGACATTGGGGGCATTGGGAACAATGGGGACATTGGAGACAATGTGGACATTGGGGACAATGGGGACATCAGGGACATCGGGGACAGTGGGGACAAGGGGGACATTGGGGGTAATGGGGACATTGGGGGACGATGGGGACATCGGGGACACTGGGAAGACTGGGGACAATGAGGACATCAGGGACGTCAGGGGCATTGGGGACATCAGCGGCATTATGGGTGTTGGGGACAATAGGGACAATGGAGGCTTCGGGGACATCGGGGATGTTGGGGACAATGGGGCATTGAGGGCATTGAGGGCATTGAGGGCATTGGGGACATCAAGGACATTGGGGACATCAGGGACATTAGGAAGATTGGGGACGTTGGGGACATTGGGGATATTGGAACGTTGGGGGACAATGGGAACAATGGGGACTTGGGGGACATCAGGGACATCAGATGATAAAGGGTCATGGCGGGTGGCATTAGGGACATTGGGGACACGGTGGGGACAGGGGAGGCGGAAGGACCACGCTGGCGGGGGTGACAGCGCTGTCCCCGTGTCCCCTGGCAGTGTACAAGGTGAGGGTGGTGGCCCGCGAGGAGACCCCGTCCCACGACAATTACGTCATGGAGGTCCTGACGGTCATCAAGATGGGTACGGCCACCTCGGGGGGGACAAGGCCACCTCGGGTAGGGGGACATGGCCACCACAGGGTGGGGACACGGCCACCACAGGGTGGGGACAAGGCCAACACAGGGAGGGAAATGGCCACCACACAGGGGACAAGGCCACCTTGGAGGGACATGGCCATCATGGGTGGACATGGCCACCACCCTGAAGGGGGGCAAGGCCACCTCAACAGATGACACGGTCACCTCAGGGGGACACAAGGCCACCACAGGGTGGACAGGGCCACCGTGGGGGGACATGGCCACCTCGGGGGGACAAGGTGACTTTGGGGAGGGACGTGGTGGGGGTCACCTGCAGATGGGGACACTCAAGTGGGTTGGCTGGGGACAGCCAGGTGGGGTGGTGTCACCTGGGGGGGGTCGGTGTCACCCAGATGGGTCAGTGTCATCCAGGTGGGGTCAGTGTCACCCAGCTGGGGTCGGTGTCATCCAGGTGGGGCAGTGTCACCCAGCTGGGGTCGGTGTCACCCACCTGTGGTTGGTGTCACCCAAGAGAATTCAGGGACACCCAAATGGATCAGTGTCACCTGGGTGGGTGGGGTCAGTGTCACCCAGGTGGGGTCAGTGTCACCCAGGCGGGGTCAGTGTCACCCAGGTGGGGTCGGTGTCACCATGGAGCATTGGGGACACCAAGCCTGCCGGCAAAGCCGGAGGCACCCAGTGCCACCACGGGGGGTGGTGTCACCACGGCTGCCATGTTTGGGGGGGTGGAGGTGACACTGTGACATGGTGCCATGGTGACACGGTGCCATGGTGACACGGTGACAATGTGCTATGGTGACGCGGTGACATGGCACCATGGTGACATGGTGACGTGGCACCATGGTGTCATGGTGACATGGTGCCATGGCACCATGGTGACACTGTGCCATGGTGCCACGGCACCACGGTGCCATGGTGACACGCAGACATGGTGCCATGGTGACACGGTGCCATGGTGCCATGGTGACATGGTGACACGGTGATGTGGTGACATGGTGACATGGCGCCATGGTGCCATGGTGACACGGTGCCATGGTGCCATGGTGACATATATCCCCACTGTCCTCACTGTCCCCATTGTCCCCCAATGTCCCCTAAATTCCCATTGTCCCTACTGCCCCCATTGGCCTTATATCCCCGTTGTCCCCAATGTCCCCATTGTCCCCTGTGTCCCCATTAACCCTGTTGTCCCCATGTCCCCATGCTGTCCCCATGTCCCCATGCTGTGCCCATGTCCCCCCGGCTGTCCCCGTGT
>NW_024526810.1:0-1073 GCF_017590135.1 Pyrgilauda ruficollis | reverse complement strand
AAATGGTGAAAAAATGGTGAAGAAATGGTGAAAAATGGTGGGAAAAATGGTGGGAAAAGTGGTGGGAAAATGGTGAATAAATGGTGGGAAAATGGTGGAAGAATTGTGGAAAAATGGAGGAAAAATGGTGGGAAAATGGTGAAAAAAGGGTGAAAAAATGGTGGGAAAAGTGGTGGGAAAATGGTGAATAAATGGTGGGAAAATGGTGGAAGAATTGTGGAAAAATGGAGGAAAAATGGTGGGAAAATGGTGAAAAAAGGGTGAAAAAATGGTGGGAAAAGTGGTGGGAAAATGGTGGGAAATGGTGGAAAAAAATGGTGGAAAAAAGGTGGAAGAATTGAGGAAAAATTGTGGGAAAATTGTGAAGAAATGGTGAAGAAATGGTGGGAAAATGGTGAAAAAATGGTGGGAAAAGTGGTGGGAAAATGGTGAAGAAAAAGTGGGAAATGAGGGGAAAAGGGACCTAAAAGGGCTGGAATTGTCCAAAAATGGCTGAAAATGCCCCAAAATGGGACGGGAGGAACCCAAAAAGGAGAGGGAAAGGTCCTGAAAGGATCGCAGCACGGATTTGGGGGATTTTTTGGGAATTTGGAAGGAATTTTGGGGAAATTTTGGGATAATTTTGAGAGAATGTTGGGGATTTTTTGGCGGGAATTTTGAGGAAATTTTGGGGAAATTTTGGGATAATTTGGGGGAATTTTGTGGAGGATTTTGATGGAATTTTTTGGGAATTTTGAGGAATTTCTGTGGGAATTTCGGGAGAATTTTTTTGAAGTTTGGGAAAATTTTGGGGAATTTTTGGGAGAATTTTGGGAAAATTTTGTGGGAATTTTGAGGAAATTTTGGAGGAATTTTTGTGGGAATTTTGGGAGAAGTTTTTGGAATTTTTGGGGAATTTTTGTGGGAAATTTTAGGGAAATTTTGGGGGATTTTTGGGGCAATTTTAGGGAAAATTTTGGAGGAAATTTTGGGAGATTTTTTGGAAATTTTTGGGGTGATTTTGGGGAAATTTTTGGGAGAATTTTTAGTAAATTTTGGGAAATTTTTGTGGGAATTTTGAGGAATTTTTGGGG
>NW_024526809.1:0-1073 GCF_017590135.1 Pyrgilauda ruficollis | reverse complement strand
TTTTTCTCCAATTTTTCCCCTATTTTTCCAAATTTTTTCACTATTTTTCTCCCATTTTTCCCCTGTTTTTTCTCCCATTTTTCCCTCCAAATTTCCTCAGTTTTCCCCCATTTTTTCTCCAATTTCCCCCCAATTTTTCCCCAATATTTTCTCTATTTTTTCTCCCATTTCTCCCCCATTTTTCCCAAATTCCCCCCAATTTTCCCCATTTTATTCCCCCTTTTCCCCAAATATTTTCCAGTTTTCCCGCCAATTTTCTCAATTTTCCCCCAATTTTTTCTCTATTTTTTCTCCCATTTCTCGCTCATTTTTTCCCCATTTTCCCCCCAAATTTCCTCAATTTTTCCCCATTTATTCCCCAGTTTTCCCCCAATTTTCCCCCAACTTTTCCCCAATTTTCCCTCAATTTTTGACCCATTTTCTCCCAATTTTTTATCTATTTTTCCCCAATTTTCCCCCAATTTTCTCCCAATTTTCCCCCATTTTCCCCTCCAATTTCCCCCAAATTTTCTCAATTTTTTCCCTCAAATTTCCCTCAATTTTCCCCAATTTGCCCCCAATTTCTCCCCGTTTCCCCCCAATTTTCCTCCAATTTTTCCCCAATTTTCCCCATTTTTTCCACTTTTTTCCCACATTTTTCCCCCAAATTTTCCCACTATTTTCCCCTTTTCTTCCACTTTTTTCCCCCAACTTTTCCCCCATTTCCCCCCATTTTTTCCTAATTTTCCCCAAATTTTCTCCATTTCATTCCCCAGTTTCCCCCAATTTTCCCCCAAATTTTCCCCATTTTTCTCCATTTTTTCCCCAATTTTTCTCATTTTCCCCCCATTTCTTCCCGCACTTTTCCCTAATTTTCTCCAATTTCCCCCATTTTTCCCCCAATTTTTTCCCCATTATTTCCCCAATTTTTTCCCAATTATTTCCCGAATATTCCCCCAATTTTTCCCCAATTTGTTCTCCATTCTTCTCCCATTTTCTCCCAATTTCCCCCCAATTTTTCCCCAATTTTTCCCCATTTTCTCCTGAATTTTTCCCCAACTTCACCTCAATTTTCCCCCAACTTTTCCCCAATT
>NW_024526808.1:0-1073 GCF_017590135.1 Pyrgilauda ruficollis | reverse complement strand
GAAAGGGATTGGTTAAAACTAAGGGGAAGTGACTGATTTCAGAGTCTTAAACCAAGACACTTGCCTTCTAAACATATGTCATATAACTGCTTTCAAAATATAACCACCAGCAATAAACAGAGAGAAACAGTTCCAGGACCAAATCATTTGTCTTGACATCAAAAGTCTGCATACACAAGTGTGCTATTCCAAACTTCTCCTTTTTCAGTTAGCTGACCTTTTTATTTTACCATTGGGTTTACTCTCCCTGCCCTTCTTCTTTCTTCCTTTTTGTTTTACCCCACCCCTGAGCACCCTGGCTCCCAATCCCCACTGGCAGCACCATTCTCCATGTAGAAGTTCATCTCCCTCCTGTTTGCTATTCATTAGCATCACACAGAGCTGTGCCTTTTGACTTCTAAGTTTTGGTGGTTTTATTTTTTAAAGCTCTGTTTTGTGAAACAGAGAGTCTTGAGTGAAAAGGATTCATCATAGTCATCATTATTCCACATTTATCTACAGTGAACTGTCTTTCTCATCTATTATGCTTTAAAGGATTTAAAGCCTCCTATCTGCTGTGTTCCTCTTCATTACCTGCTGTTCCTGTCTCATCCATTTCTTACCAGCACTGTCTTTGTTCTCCTTCTTTCATTCTCTGAGCCACATATCAATGCTGCTCGCCATGATCAAGAGGTTCACAATGAGGAGCCACACAAATTATTTTCTAAGTGTGATAAGGACCACAAAAATGGATTTTACGCTGCACATTTGGGTACTGCTGTTATTCAAACTGAAGTAGTCACCCCTTACCTTCCAAGTTTTTCTCCAAAAACACTCAGAAAACAACACTGCTAGACTATAAATAATGATAGAGACGTGACTTTCATCCATCCCCACCATCATCTTTCACTTCCATATTTACTGCTACACACACTTGACTTTGCGACTCTTTTTTAAATTCACATGTTGCACAGCAGACATGCATTAGACTGACACACATTTCTCCATAGCCCTGACATCATCTATTAGCAGTGGCTGAATTACCCTTGTCACACATTTTTCAGCCTTTTAGAAGATGCTGCACAAACTGCATT
>NW_024526807.1:0-1078 GCF_017590135.1 Pyrgilauda ruficollis | reverse complement strand
TTTTTTTTTTTTTTTTTTAGCAAGTAAAAGGGATTTTAGTAGCCTTTTACAGAAATAACTGATAATGAATTTGGATAGTACATTTCAGAGATATTACAAAAATATATTAACCAGCTAAGATAGATGGTAGACATCATAGGTGAAGGGTTGCATATATCATTACCAGCTGTTGAGCAATTTAGTCCCCATGTGCTTATTTTATTATTTTGGTATTTTAGTCTCTTATTTGTAGCTCACCTTTATAAATTATTCAGAACTTTTTCCTTTTTTAATGCTTTCATATATAAGCCCCACTTAATGCTACAGCTTGATATGGCTATATGTGGCAAGTAAAATAAATGCTTTTAGATGAACCTTCACCTTATTATGATTAAAGATGAAAGAAAGCCCATGCCAAAGAAACATTCAGCTAATTTTTTAATATGTTAAGCAAAATGAAAACCTGTTGGTATCTGAGAGATATTAACTATTCTGAAATCCATTTGATACCTGGTCATACCCTAGATATTAAAAATTAAACATCTGAGCACAGGTGGAAGCGCGTTTAAACACTGACATGTAACAGAGGCATCCGAGTTCTCACAAGAGACAGTCTGGTGGGGATGTGAAAATTGTCTGCAGCATGTCTGGAAGTCATGGACACAGAAATGGAGAGAAACAAAAGCAGTAGCAATTCCTGGCTTGACTGGTTGGTTCATTTGCTGTCAGCATAAGCAACCTGCTGACCAGGCTATTTATCCACAGTAGGAAAGCCTGTGTTTAATCCCATTTTCTGAACAAGGAAGGGCCTTAGCCACTTAGAGATAAGTATGGGAAGAGTATGGGCATCATACTGGCCTTGTTGTGCAGTAAGGGGAAAATAATGTGACCTTAACAGCTGACACACTCAGGAAAGAACAGAGCCATATAGGACTTAGCCCCATTTGCAATGTTTTTCCTTTCTTTTTCCATGCAACAAAATAATTAGTGAATACATTTTATTTTTGCAGAAGTATTTTCCATGTTTCAAGTACTTTGAATATTATAAGAAGAATTGAAACATACTTTCCATAGGTTTTTCTGGGTTGTTTTTTTTTTT
>NW_024526806.1:0-1074 GCF_017590135.1 Pyrgilauda ruficollis | reverse complement strand
TTTTCCCATTCCCAGTCCCCTATTCCCATAATCCCATTCCCAATCCCATATTCCCATTCCCATAATCCCAGTCCCAAATTCCCATTCCCAATCCCAAATTCCCATTCCCATTCCCATATTCCCATTCCCATAATCCCAATCCCAAATTCCCATTCCCAGTCCCATAATCCCATTCCCATTTTCCCATTCCCATAATCCCATTCCCATAATCCCAATCCCAAATTCCCATTCCCAGTCCCATATTCCCATTCCCATAATCCCAATCCCAAATTCCCATTCCCAATCCCAAATTCCCATTCCCAATCCCATTTTCCCATTCCCATTTTCCCATTCCCAGTAAACGCCTCAAACCCCAACATTTCAAATCCCCCCTCGTGCCTCCATCATTCCTCCAAAACATCTCATTTTATTTGCAAATTCATCCTTTAAAACTCATTTTTAATTCAATTTCTCGACAAAATTTGTCCTATTCCACGGCTTTTTAAACCCAAAATTCTTATCTATTTGTCATAGATAAAAACTGAGAAATAAATACAAAATACATAGAAAAACAAACACAAAACAAATAGATAAATACTAAATATTATAGATAAATACTGTGATAAATAAATACTAAATACTGAGATAAATAAATACTAAATACACAGATAAATTCTCTGTGATAAATATTAAATATATGGAAAAATATTCTTTGATAAATAGTAAATACCGTGAGGAATAAATACAAAATACATAAAAACTGGGAGAAATAAATGCTAAATATAGAAATAAATAAATACTAAATACATAGACACTGGGAGAAATAAATAGTAAATGCATAAAAACTGTGAGAAATAAATACAAAATACATAAAAACGGAGAAATAAATATGAAATATATAGATAAATAAATACTAAATATGTAAATAAATAAATATTAAATACATAAATAAACACTGTTGGACTGGGACCCCCAAATTCTGGGATCCCTCTGGATTAGGACCCCAAATTTTGGGATCCCCCTGGACTGGGACCCCCCAAATCCGAGGATCCCCTCCCCCTTTTCCGCCCCTCCCCCACCGGAGCTCAGCTTCGC
>NW_024526805.1:0-1058 GCF_017590135.1 Pyrgilauda ruficollis | reverse complement strand
TATATATTTATATATTTAATATAATACAATATGTAACATATAAAGCTATAAATATCTATATTTAATAAAAATATTTCTGACAATAATTCTGAAAATACAGTAAAACTGTGAGCATGGGGAGGCCCTGACATGGCAGAACTGTATTTTAAATGGTGCAAAAGGAGAAAGATCCATTTGGTGTTGAAATATGAATGAAAGACTCAAATCTCTGCCTTCCAGTCCCCAAGAGAAGGTGAGATAATTTCACTGACTTGAGGAGTAAGTGCTTAATTAATGATTCCTGCAGGAATTCTGCCTGTGCTGTTCCTTCAGAGACATTTTAGGTTTCCCTCCTCTTTGGTAAGCTGGGAAATGAAGAGTTCTTGAACACAGCCCTAAATAAATTGTAACTATCTGAGTAATCCCTGGTGGAATTCCTATAGGAGAGCAGAGCTTTGGTCCTCCTTGTCCCTGCTCCTTCTGAGAGTGTTCAGGGCCAGCAAAATTAAGAAATTGTAAAATATTCCAGCTCCAGCTGTTGGTGCAATAGCAGCTCGGAATTACTTAGTCCTCGCCTTCTTATCTTGATGGAAAAGTCTTTGTACACTCTTCCCAAATGCACAAATCCTCAGCAAAACACCTCTGGCTGGTTTTATTTTTTGTGTAAATCAAAGCTGATATGATGAGTGGGGGAAAAAAATCAACAAAATGAGCAACTTTTAACGATAAACAAATTTGGAACTGAAAAGAAGGTGAATCAATGAACCAGGGCAGTGCAGGGACTGTTCTGGGAGCCACTGATTTTTTCCTGAAATAATGAAGTGAATCATTATGAGGGGAGAGAATGCAGGGATGAAAGTGGCTTTTATAAAGTGCAAAGGATGGCAGGTAACTGCATTTTGACACCGGGTTTTCTTACAGTTGAAATTGTCCTGTTACTTCTTTAAAAAGTTCATCACTCTAATAACCCTGCTGTGTTTATTTTTATGAGCAGCAAGCCAATAATGGAGTTAAACAGCTATTTTTGATAATTTTCAAAAGTTTTTTGGTTTGGGTTTTGAGGTTTTTTGGGGTTTTTT
>NW_024526804.1:0-1074 GCF_017590135.1 Pyrgilauda ruficollis | reverse complement strand
TTTTCAGAGAATGTGAATGCCACACCAGGGTACATCCTGCCCCTCTCCAACCCAAGTGCACTTTGTTTTGCTCCCCCAAAACAGGAGGGATGGCTGTCAAACACCTGCACAACATCCAGGAAAAAATTCCTAACTGGCCCTAAAAATAAGGAGCCTGGTGTGGTGTCTAACACAAGACAGCACCTCTGGTTATGAACTCTGTGCTGGGGACTATTGTAGCTGCCACTTAACTTCACAACAGCAGCTTTAGCAGAATTATTAACTTAATTTCCTGCATCGACTGGGTAATTCAGAAGTGTCCCCAAGCAGGGCTCCTAAAATTTCAGAGCAATCTAATTACCCAGAAGGATTTAGTGGTAGAATTTAAACACCACACATAGACAAATAAAAAGGCTTTTCTACACCAGAACATAGCTTGCTTATATTTTTATGGATTTTAAAAATAGGAGTTATCTGGAAGTGTAAATGGGATGCATAACTCATTTTGGTGCAAGCATTCCTAATTTCATCACTACCCTCTCCTTGCTTAACAGAGAGAAAAACTATACTGCAGTATTTTCCTGACACAAAAAACACAGCAAAAGAGTATTCTACAGCATAAAAATAAAAAAAATTTAAAAAACCACCCTACAGTTATTTTTTTAAAGAACACATAAAGCAATAAAAACAATTTCCCAGGAGAGCAATTCTTCATTGCAGTCAACTTTCTGCTCTGATGAAAATAAGCAACATTATGACATTAATGTGTGAATTAAGACCAGTTTGGAAAGAGTTCCTTACATCCAAACAATCTTGGATTGAATCCAGAGAACTGCTGAAGTCAAATTTGTGACAATAAATCATGTGGAAGGAAAAAAAAATATTAGAGCAACCATTAAAAAAAGGCAGAAATGTGATATTTTAAAGACATCAGCACACTAAAAAGTGCTCTAGGAGGAAACCTTTGTTTGACTCTTCCCAGAAAACCAAGCACTGGGCTTTGGGGCACAAAGTGACAGCAAACAGGGGACAAAGGTGTGCAGAGCACACAGCAGCTGTGTCCCAGTTTAACTGGAGGGCAGCTCTGTCCTGACA
>NW_024526803.1:0-1074 GCF_017590135.1 Pyrgilauda ruficollis | reverse complement strand
AAAAATCCCCCCAAAGTCCCCCAAAATTCCCAAATCTGGGGGACCCCAAAATTCCCAAAATATCCCCCAAAATCCCCCCAAAAATTCCCAAATCCCCCCAAAAATGGACCCCAAAATCCCTCAAATCCCAAAGTGGGAATTCTCCCCAAAATCGGAGGAATTTCTTCCCAAAATTCAGGGAATTTTTTTCCCAAATTTGGCAGAATTTTCCTCAAAATTGGGGAAAATTTCTTCCCAAAATTGGGGGGAATTTCCCCCAAATTTGGGGGATCTTTTCCCCAAAATTCAGGGGATTTTTCCCAAAATTGGGGGATTTTATCCTCAAATCTGGAAGAAATTTTCCCCAAAACTGGAGGGATTTTTTTCCCCAAAATTCAGGGAATTTTTTTCCCAAATTTGGCAGAATTTTCCTCAAAATCGGGGGAATTTCTTCCCCAAATCTGGAATTTTTTTCCTGAAATTTGGGGGGATTTTTTCCCCAAATTTGGCAGAATTCTCCCCAAAATCGGAGGAATTTTTTCCCAAACCCGGGGATTTTTTCCCCAAATTTTGGGGGGGATTTTTTCCCCAAATTCGGCAGAATTTTCCTCAGAATTGGGGAAATTTTTTTCCCAAAACTGGGGAGGATTCACCCCCAAATTTGGTGGAATTTTTCCCAAAATTGAGGGATTTTATCCTCAAAACTGGAAGAAGTTTTCCCCAAAATTGGGGGAATTTCTTCCCAAAACCTGGGATTTTTCCCCCAAAATTAAGGGTTTTTTTCCTAAAACTGGGGGAAATTCTACTCCAAACCCGGGATTTTTTTCCCAAAAAATTGGGATTTTTTTTTCCCAAAAAAGGGGATTTTTTCCCCCAAAAATTGTGATTTTTTTCCCCCAACAAATGTGATTTTTTTCCCAAAAAATTGGGATTTTTTTTTTTTCCCAAAAAAGGGATTTTTTTCCCCAAAAATTGTGATTTTTTTCCCCCAACAAATGTGATTTTTTTTCCCAAAAAATTGGGATTTTTTTTTCCCAGAAAAAGGGATTTTCCCTCCAAAAATTGGGATTTTTTTCCCCAACAAATGTGATTTTT
>NW_024526802.1:0-1074 GCF_017590135.1 Pyrgilauda ruficollis | reverse complement strand
CCCGAGGCGGGCGCAGAGCAGGAAGCTGTGCAGGTCCCCGTGGGCCATGAAGGGCAGCAGCACGATGGGGGCGGGGGGCGGCCCCTCCGAGCCCCCCCCCCAGGGCTGCAGGCACACACCTGGGGGGAGGGGCGGCGTCAGCCCCCGACCCCCCAAACTTGGGGCGCGGGACCCCCAAAATTGGGGCGCCGAACCCCCCGAACCCCTCCCAGGTTTGGAGGCCGACCCTGCCAAAATTTGGGCTCAGAACCCCCCAAAACGGGACGCAGATCCCCCGAAATTGGGGTGCAGAACCCCCCAAAATTGGGGTGCAGATCCCCCGAAATTGGGGCTGGGGGGAGGGGCGGCGTCAGCCCCCGACCCCCCAAACTTGGGGCGCGGGACCCCCAAAATTGGGGCGCCGAACCCCCCGAACCCCTCCCAGGTTTGGAGGCCGACCCTGCCAAAATTTGGGCTCAGAACCCCCCAAAACGGGACGCAGATCCCCCGAAATTGGGGTGCAGAACCCCCCGAAATTGGGGTGCAGAATTCCCCAAAATTGGGGTGCAGAACTTCCCAAAATTTGGGCTCAGAACCTCCCAAAACTGGACGCAGATCCCCCGAAATTGGGGTGCAGAACCCCCCGAAATTGGGGTGCAGAACTCCCTAAAATTTGGGCTCAGATGCCCCAAAATTGGGGTGCAGAACCCCCCAAAATTGGGGTGCAGAACCCCCCGAAATTGGGGTGCAAAATTCCCCAAAATTTGGGCTCAGAACCCCCCAAAACGGGAAGCAGCTCCTTCAAAACTGGGGTGCAGAACCCCCCAAAAATCGGGGATCAGTACCCCCCAAAAATTGGGACGCAGGTCCCCCCAGAATTGGGGTTCAGGACCTCCAAAATTTGGCACAGACCCCCCCCCCCAAAACCCACGGATCCCCCAAAATTGTGGCTCAGAATCCCCAAAATCTGGGGTCAGAACCCCCAAAAATTGGAACCCAGATTTCCCAAAATTGGGGTTCAGGACCCCCAAAATTGGGACAGGGATCCCCCAAAATTGGGACACAGGCCCCCCAAAATTTGGGCTCAGAACCCCC
>NW_024526801.1:0-1089 GCF_017590135.1 Pyrgilauda ruficollis | reverse complement strand
CACACACACACACACACAAAAAGAAAACCACAAAAACCCTACATAAAAACAAATACAAAAGAAAAAAAAAGAGAAAGAAAACCCCTCACAACACAAAAAAAAGCCCAGTTAAAAGATATATACAGTATGCATTATTGTGATTATGAGGTAGAGACTGCATACTGGAAAAAGTAGGAAATTGAGGCATTAGGCACAATATGTGTTACTGGCTGGACAGAGATCCAACTAGGAAAATTCATGTTTCAAGCAATAAAGGGTTCAGATTTAAAGGTTTGATTTGCATGTGGGTTTATATCCTGAGGATCATTAACTCTGCCAGGCATAACTAAAATCCTTGCACTCCAAGAATAAGGGTTATTAATCAAACACATTTAATAATATAAGCAAGCCCTTCCCAGGTTTTCACCGAGTTCTCTGCTTTCTTCTTCCTCATCATGGATGGCCTGTGATATCCACATGTGCTGCACAAACCTGTCAGGAAAACTGCACAGGCCCTGAGGCAGATTACCATTCTACCTTGAGGCATCATCCCAGCTATCCAGGGCACAGTGCATTTTTCCAGTGGTGCCACAGTTAGAAAGGCTAATGACCACACATTTTTGGCCAGCAGACCTGATGTGTAATCTCCACCAGCAAATTCCTGTATACAGTCATGGAATCTCCTGAGCTGAAAGGGACCCATGATAATTATCAAGTCCAAAGCTTGTCCCTGCACAGACACCCCAAAATCCCAGCCTGGGCATCCCTGGGAGTGTTGTCCAAACTCTCCTGGAGCTCTGGCAGCCTTGGGAGCCATTCCCTGGGCAGCCTGGGCAGCACCAGCATCCTCTGGGGAAGAACCTTCCCCTGAGCTCCATCCCAAATCCCTGGCCCAGCTCCAGCCCTTCCCTCAGGCCCTGGCAGTGTCAGAGGGAGCAGAGATCAGAGATCAGAGCTGCCCTTCCTCTTCCTCTCGTGGGCAGCTGTGACCGTGCTGGGTCTGCCCTCAGCCTCCTCTTCCCCAGCCGAACGCACCAAGTGCCCTCAGCGGCGCCTCACACGGCCCCTCCACACCATTCACCGTCCCCGTGGCCTCCTCTGCGCACTCTC
>NW_024526800.1:37796-40185 GCF_017590135.1 Pyrgilauda ruficollis | reverse complement strand
CAGGGGCTCCCATTATATCAAGGACCTGCCACTCTGGAGCCCTTGGTAACTTTTAAGGTGGGTCCGGATCGAGAGGAGGTGTGTTTTCTGGTAGACACAGGGGCCTCTCAATCCACCTTGAATTTTATACCTAAGGGGGGGGGGGGAAATTGTCAAAAAGATCATTGGTTATTCAAAGAGTGAGTGGGAAGCATGAATGAGTGAATTTTATTCAACCCCTATTAATAGATGTGGGAGACAGGTTTGAAATGCATGAATTCCTGTTTGTTCCTAATTGTGATTGTAATTTACTGGGAAGGGATTTGATGGCTAAAGTTGGAATGCAAATTAATATTGTAAAAAATGACACAGAGTCCAACACTTGGGTAACTGTGTAAAATGTCTGAGAAGGTGTATGCTGAAATAAATCCAGAAGTGTGAGCAGCCCCAGGGAAGTATGGAAAACTAGACATAGAGCCTCTCCAAATTACTTTGAAACAACTGGGACAAGTGGTGTCTAAAAAGCAATACCCTCTTTCAAGGGAGGGAAAGAAGGGATTACAGCCTGTCATTGAGTCCCTGCTAAAGGCAGGTCTCTTGGAGCCATGTATGTCTCCCTATAATACCCCTATCCTGCTGGTTAAGAAAGCAGATGGAACCTACAGAATGGTGCAGGACTTAAGAATAATAAATTAAATTGTTAAACCAAGGCATCCCATAGTTCCAGATCCCTATACAATCCTGAATCATTTCCCTTCTTCACATCAGTCTTATTCAGTACTGGATTTGAAGGATGCTTTCTGGGGGTGTCCGATTACAGAAGATAGTAAACAGTATTTTGCCTTTGAGTGGGAACAGGAGGAAAAATGGTTAAGCAACAATTGACATGGGCAGTTCTTCCGCAGGGATACACTGAGTCACCAGTTTTGTTCGGGCAAGCTTTGCAAAAAATATTAAGAGAGTTTACTCTACCCTCAGGAGTTAGGTTGTTGCAGTATGTGGATGACTTGCTTTTATCAGGGGAACGTGAAAAGGTGGTTGAGGAGGCTACTGTAAAGCTGCTTAATTTTCTTGCTAGAAAAGGACTTAGAGTGTCTGAAAAGAAGGCACAGTTGGTAGAGAAAAAGGTCAAATATTTGGGACACATTCTGACTAGAGGGTTACGGTGTATTGATCACTTTTTGACCCAAGATAGTCCTAATATCATTGTATGGACATCAGAAGGAGAGCAAAGCTTCAAAAAATTAAAATACAAATTGGTTAAGGCCCCAGTCTTAGCTCTTCCAGACTCAGAAAAGGAATTTGAACTATATGTGGATGTTAAACAGGGTCATAGCTAAAGGAATTTTGGTGCAAGAGCATGGAGGAACAAGGCGGCCTGTTGCTTATTTTTCAAAATTGTTAGACCAGGTGGCCAGAGCCTGGCCTCATTGTCTGCAGAACAGTGCAGCCAGAGCCCTGATGGTGGCTGAGGCCTGAGGGCTGACAAGGAGAGGGTATCTCATTGTGAAAGTTTCACATCAGATTAACGCTTTGTTAACTGAAAGATCCTCTAAGTGTATGACCAGTGCTCAGTTATTACAGTATGAATCTTGTTTAATGGAACAGGAGGATTTAGAATTTAAAAGTGGGGAAGTGGGGAAGGGTTCAACCCAGCCTCCTCTTTGAAGGGCCCTGGAGAGAGGGGCCAGAAAGAAACCCATGACTGTATTCAGGTGATAGATCTTCAGACATGGGCTAGGGAAGCCCATGGGCTATGGGAAGATTTTCGAGATACTCCCTGGCCTGAGGGAGAAAATGTGTTTATTGATGGGTCTTCAAGGGTGATAGAAGGGAAACTATTTACAGGACACTCTATCCTGGATGGAAAGCAATTAAAGGAAGGGGGGAGGTTACCGCCCACCTGGTCAGCTCAGACAGCTGAGCTTTATGCCCTCCTGAGAGCCTGTGAATTAGACCAGGACAAGACAGTGAATGTTTTTACTGATTCTAAGTATGCATATGGGGTGATATATGCATTTGGGAAACTATGGGAAGAAAGAGGTTTTATTAACCTGCAGGGGAAAGACTTTAGCTCATGAGAGCTTAATCTCTCGCCTATTGGAAGTGGTGAATTTAGCAAAAAAGTTAGCAATAATACACATCAAGGGGCACCAGACAGGGTGCTTGGAGGAGGTAATAGGAAACCGACTGGCTGATGAAGAAGCTTGGAAAGCTGCATTGTTGCCAAAAATCTCCAAGATCCTCCCATTGCTCCCAGGAACTGCACCGCTGCCAAACTGTCTTTTCCACCAGAGGAACTTGAGATAATTAAAAAGAGTGGGGCAGAGGAAAGAGGGGATAATTAGTTTACAAGGGATGGTAAGTAGTAGACACCAAAAGCTCTGGCCTTACAATTGTTAAAACAACT
>NW_024526800.1:0-37553 GCF_017590135.1 Pyrgilauda ruficollis | reverse complement strand
ATGCCAGGTGGATTTTACTGAAATGCCCCGAGTGGCAAGATTCAAATATCTTCTGGTAATAGTATGCCAGTTAACAGGGTGGCCAGAAGCATTTCCAGCCGTTTCAGCAACTACAGGATCAGTTATTAAAGTATTTTTGGAACAAATAATTCCAAGATATGGGATTGTGGAAGCAATAGACTCAGATAGGGGAACTAATTTTACAGGAAAAATTCTTCAAGAAGTTATGACTGCCTTAGGAATACAATGGAATCTCCATACCCCCTGGCACCCCCAGAGTTTGAGCTGGGTTGAGAGGATAAATGGAGAAATAAAGAAACACCTCCTGAAACTGGTGATAGAAACTAAGATGCCAAGGGTACGGCTCTTGCCACTGGCTTTGGCAAGAATAAGGGCCAGACCCAGGGGAGATATTCAATTATCTCCCTTTGAATTGATGTTTGGAATTCCTTACCGTTGTAATTCTCAGCCTAGTGTGAGGGTAGAGATAAATGATGTATATTTGAAACAATATGTGGCCAGGATACTGTCTCTTGTGAAATCTTTTAGACAGGAAGCTCAGCTGGCACAGACCCTGCCTTTGGACTTTGCTGTTCACAACATCCAGCCAGGAGACTGGGTCCTAGTTAAGGAGTGGAAAGAAGCACCCCTGGTGGCAAAGTGGTGTGGACCTTTCCAAGTGTTGCTGACCACAGAAACAGCCATCAAGACAGCTGAACACAGGTGGACCCATCACACTCGGGTCAAGGTCTCTGAGGCCCCGGAGGTTTGGACATCTCAGCTGGAGGAGAAGGATGGGAAGCCTCCACTGACACGCCGCAGGGGCAGAATGGAGCAGTAGCCAGTGCGTCGACATCGGGGGAAGCCCTGTGTGCTTCCCCACAGACTGCCTGCTGAAATAATCTGTGTGGGCATCCCTCCTCTTGGATCTCCAGTCATTGGGGGCCAATCCTTGCTGTCACTGTTTTCTTTATGTTAAGCTGTTTCTGTGCCTTCTCTCGTCACAGGTTGTGTGGAAGACAATGTAAAAGTGAAAATTAGGTTAGGAGATTAGATTACACTATTAGAATGTTTCTCTTAATAATCTTACCCTTATATTGTCAGTTAGGTTGGGCCCAAAAGTGGGAAAATAAATTTTGAACCTTGGGAGAAGTAGCAAAAACCTTTGACCTTAGCAATTGTTGGGTCTGAGGAGGGCCAGGGGGATCTGAAAGCTGGCCATGGGTGGCCAGCCCAGTCGAGCCTAAATGGTGGGTTAGTATCCTGAGTGAGGTTCATAATGGAACAGGATTTTGGGATGAAGAAGAAAGTCCATAGCAGCTTCATTCTTCTGAAAGAGTAATTTATTGTCTCAATAGAACAGGAAACATATATGTGGGAAAAAGCATTTGTGACTGGACTTTATCTTTGGGTTTAGATTGTTGGACCCCCAACTGTTCTCCTTATGATTGTTCCAGATATCAAGACAGATGGATGTAGCAGGCACAGGGCCTGCAAGGCCTCCTTGGAGGTCAGAATGCTGAACTAGGAAATGCCAAGTCATGATGACTGGGCCTTAGAAGCCCCTCTCTTCCGCCTTTCGGACCCTGCTTATCTCTCTGTAAGCCTATAGGTCACTTTTCCCTGACCCTTTCTATTGGACAGTTTTCAAAACCTCTGTAGGGTATAAAAACCCCTGATTCTGCCTGGTTCGGCAGAAGAAGCTGTCACTGAGAACCTTCGTGGGACACCCTAATAAAGAATCCTGCGGAACCTTCTACAGCGCTTCTCCTCTCTCTCCCTGCGTCTGCTGCCTCGGCCCAAGCAAGCCAAAAGAGCTGATAATCACACAGAGCTGATAATCACTAAGAGCTGAAATCACTTGAGCTTGCTTGGCTGCCTGCAGCTAGGAATGGCTTGGGAGATCGGACCAAGTCTGAGCCTCCGCTGAGACTATCCTGGCCTCGGCAGTCCACCGGGCGCAGCCCGGCTGGAACCTACCGGGATAGATGGAATCAAACACATGTCAAGCTTACTAATGGTAGCTGGGTAAGGTGTTCCTTCCATAATTACCAAAAGGATTTTGAAGGCTGTAAAGCAGTGGGGAAGGATAGGTTTTTTGATTCCTTATTTTTAAGCTGCCCCCGACATAATTCCACAAGTAGGACACATGTTGTCCATGACTATCAGTGGAAGTGACAACACTGGAATGGAACTTGAACCCTTTTTAATAGGTTCTGGTCTGGATCTAGCAAAACAGGCCTGGGATGTAACTGCAGGTGGAAACCTCAGATGGGAGCTTGGAGATGCAAATATTGTGATTCTTATGGCAGGGCAACCATTGTCGGGGAACCACTAGGCCCAGGAAGCAAGCTGTATTTTGACCCACCCATTGATGATGAAAATTGGAAAAGTCCCTTTGCCAATGGGACCTGGGCTTTAAAATGGCATTACTGGATTTGTGATCGATATACTTATCGCAGGTTACCCCCAAGCTGGTCAGGGATATGTTATGTAGGGTATATTAGACCATTGTTCTTTCTGCTACCACAAGTTCAGGGAAATCAGTTAGGAATCAAGGTATATGATGATCTAATTAGAGAAAAGCAGTGAATTGATCTGTCCCTGGTTGGAGGGAGCACCCAAAAGTGGGGTGAAGATGAATGGCCATCTGAAGGAATTATACAACACTATGGACCAGCCACATGGATTCCTAATGAATTAATATCAGGTGCCAGAGAACCCATTTATAATTTAAATCAGATAATTAGGTTACAAGCTGTCTTTGAAGTAATAATGAACCAGCAAAGAAGGGGGAGTGTGTGGCAAATTAAATTACTCAAACTGCTGTTTGCAAATATATGACAATGGATCTGCTAAGATCCTTTTTACCTTTCACCCTAACCTAAAAGGATGTCGGCTAGAAAGAGGACCTCGAATGTCAAACTGAAAAACCGGAATCTCCTGGTGCTCTCATGAGGACAGAAGCCCCAGCTCTGCCTGCGTACCAGCGGACACAGCTGCACTCATCCTCCTCCTCTGTGCCACTCCTGGGAGCAGCGGCGGCATGTGCGCGATGCATCGGTTCTCCCCACCCGAGCTGATTTTTAATAAAGGCATTAAAAAGGAGAATGATCTCCTACCCTATTTATTTCACCACACTGCAGCAGTCTGGGGAGGACTGCTGTCTATGGGAAGGACTCATGTTGCAGCAGTCTGCAGAGAGCTGTTGCTTGTGAGATGGACTTGAGACAAATAGCGGATTTGTCTTTAGAAACAAGCCGTGGGTCTGCTGGTAGATAAAACTAGCACTGGGACATAAAAGAAACAATGGGAAGGATTCCACTGATTGATGAATAGAAAAAGATATTTGCCTTTACAAATAAACTTTAGGTTTGCTAATAAATGAAATTAGACATTGAAAGATGAAAGAAACAATGGGGAAGAAAAACCCCTAAATTCCATAAGAATTAAAAATTAAAAGGGAGGGTTATACATTAGAGGGAAATCTTCAGTATCAGGCTTATCGGGAAGTCTGTACCTCTCAAGTACCTCAGCCAATGGGGAAAGAGAGAAGGGAAATGTGTCCGGGAAATTAGGATAAAAAGGGAGGCTGTGTCCTCCAAAAATTTGAGACACCCCAGGGGAATGCCCCATGGCCTCTATTCGAATAAAGTAAAAGGACTCCTCTGTCTCCTTTTTGGACATAAACCTCTCATGTTTGTGGATTAATTTTCCTAACACCTGTAAGGCTGATTTAAGAAGTGTTTCTTCAGATAGATCTACAGCATGTATTCATTTATGCACAAATATAGCCATATGTATAATGTTCTTGTTTTTTTCCCCACTGGCACTGCATAATTAATTATAGAATCATAGAATGGCTTGGGTTGGAAGAGACCTCATCTAGTCAAACCCCACTGCAATGAGCAGAGACACCTTCCACTAGGAGAAGTGTTCCAGCCCTCTGATCCTCATTGTGGCCCTCCTCTGGACTCACTACAACACACCCACATCCTTCTTAGGTTGGGGGTCCCAGAGCTGGATGCAGTACTTCAGGTGGGATCTCACAAGAGTGGAATAGATGGGAAGAATCACCTCCCTCGACCTGCTGGTCATGCTTCTTTTGATGCAACCCTGGATACAGTTGGCCTTCTGGGCTGCAAGCACACAGTGTGGCCAGCAGGACTAGGGAACTGACTGTCCCTCTGCACTTGGCACAGAGTAGTGTCCAGTTCTAAGCCCTTAACTTCAGGAAAGACACTGAGGTGCTGGAGCGTGTGCAGAGAAGGGCAACCAAGCTGGTGAAGTGTCTAGGGGGTAAGACCTATGAGAAGTGGCTGAGGGGACTGGGATTGTCTAGTCTGGAGAATAGGAGGATCAGGGGAGACCTTATTGCTCTCTACAACTACCTGAAAGGAGGTTGTGGCAAGGCAGGGATCGGCCTCTTCTCACAGGCAACTAATGACAGGAGAAGAGGACATAGCGTCAAGCGGTGCCAGGGGAGGTTCAGGTTTGACATCAGGAAGAATTTCTTCACTGAAAGGGTAGTTAAGCATTGGACCAGGCTGCCCAGGGAGGTGGTGGAGTCACCATCCCTGGAAGTGCTCAAGAAATGGATGGACATGGCACTTAGTACCATGATATGGTTGGCATGGAGGTGTTCAGTCAAAGGTTGGACTCGATCTTGGAGGTCTTTTCTAGCCTTAATGATTCTATGATTCTATGATTTCTGGGTCATGTCAAGCTTCTCATCCACTGGTACCTCCCAAGTCCTTCTCCTCAAGGCTGCTCTCAATCCATTCTCCCTCCAGATTAAATTTGTGCTTGTGATTGCCCCGACCCAGGTGCAAGACCTTGCACTTCTTGTTGAACCTCATGAGGTTCCCATGGACTCACTCCTCAAACTTTTCCAGATCCCTCTGGATGGCATCCAATCCTTCAGGCATGTCAATCGCACCACACAGCTTGGTGTCATCAACATAATGTTAAGTATTTTCATAAATGATCACTATCTGTGGTCTTCAAACTGAGAGCTCTCACCCTGGCTGATCTACATTTTGCTTCTATGATAGATCTTAAGTTTGCTGAGCTTATTTCACATTGAGGGATTTGTCCTTTAAAGTCAACAGATCTGAATTGTCTGAAATTTAAACTCCAAGCAAGATCAGAGCAAAACAGAAACATATGTATGACATTAAGTACCATGGCCTAAAAATTCCATGGCAGGCTATTTCCAAAAAAAGGGAAAGGGCAATAAAATTGTGGGTTGATGTGGGTTTTTAGTTTGTTGGATTTTGGTGTTTGGTTTTTTTTTTTAAGTTACTCATGTCACTCTTTCTTTTTAAAATAAGCAGTTCTAACTACAATATATGATGTTGAATTTTATGTAGAAACTTTGCTGGGAATGAGTTCTGAAAATTATTAAATTTTTTGCAAATTAAGTTTGTACCAGAAAAGGTTAATAGTTGAAAATAGTAACAATTTAAAAGACAGCAGAGATAATAAGAAAATATTAATAGACCTGCAAGACTGAGATTCATTTTACTTTCCTGTGATGTCTCTTATTTCACAGAACCTTGAAAAATAACTCCTTAAACTTTAAATATTTGGTGAGGATATTCAGTGTCTAAGCCTTTCATACTGTCCTGGTTACAGGAGTAGGGTGCCAGTTTAGCACTATGTGGATGTAACTAAACTGTGTATTCTTACACCCCTCTACATAATTTCTGATAAACTGTTAATGATGGATCATTTGCACTAGCTACCCAGTGCACACCCAACACCTCAAGCTACAAATGGGGTGTTAAAGGAGAGAAGGAAAAAAAGGCAAACCCTTCCAGGCAGGGTAGTGTTTCTTTTTCTTCACACAAATGACTCAGCTGTGATAACTCCCCTCCCGGGAAGGACCAGCACAGTCACACACAGACTGAGGGGTCATCTCTGCTAATGGGCCATAATGGACTCAATGGCACTAGCAGAATAGGCAGCTACAGGGACCATCAAAAGTCCCAAAATAACCCATGACTCACAGTACTACATCATTCCATTGGGAACCCGAAACCACCCCCCCGCCCCCAACCCCCGAGCCCTGGGAGAGGTACTGAGAACTCCCACTCGAACCTATAAAATTTTTAGGCTTGAGGGCTTTGACCACCACCACTTGACAGATCTGGAGGAGGATCAGAATTTCAACAGGACTGTGACCACCACTCTGACCAACAAGGTGCCAGGTTGTACTCTGACTTTGTGAGTTAAAACCAGTTTCCCTTGGTTCATCATTGTATTTGTTGTAATCTCATTAGTAAATTGCAAATCTTACCTGTAATCTCTCTTGAGGTAGTTGAGTGGGGTTCATTTCTCCCACTAGTTTACTTTTAAACCACCACATACACTAAGAATCTGAAAAAGCATCAACATCAGCAATGAAACTGTTATTGTGCTGTCAGCTATATCAACCCTGATTCCAAACTTTACCCAGCCAATTAATGATTTTATGACAAATAGTAACCTTGGTGGAGAATATGTCCTATTAACTCTGATTACAAAGCAATAGCTCTTGTCATAGCACTATGGCAAGGCAGACATTTTATATATTTTTTGCAATTACTGATGAGATTTTTTACTGCATCCAGTCCATTCTTAGCCAACAATCAGGTTACTTAGACTATCTAATGAAAACCAGTTGGTCATATATTGTACCAATATTCTCTGAGAGTGTCCTATCTTTGCAAGTAATATATATATAAAGTAATATTTGTTGGGGAGTACAATAATAATATTTGGTGGGAGAATATTACAGGGAGTAATATTTGGTGGGTTTCAGAAAGAACTTTGGTCTAAATCTAAAACAATCACTGATAGAGAGACAGCAATTTGCTCAAAAAGAAGACAAAAAAAAAAGGTCTAATTTGTAGTGAGGATGTGTTACACAGGGATAGGCGAGTGGAAGATTATGCGATGTCACGGAAAGCTGCAGCTGCAAGACTCCCTTCTCCCCTAATCTCCTGAGATAAGCGAAGAATGCAACCTCCCTAACTCTGGTAGCTTTTCTCTCCTTACTAACCGTAAAACAGTATAAGCCGACTCCCTTTGACGTAGAGTAGCACCCTAGAGTATATAACCCCACGAGATGAAACAATAAACGCCTTTGACCGTCCACCACATTGGTGTCAGCGTTGTGTCTTTGGCCCGAGTGACCCTGGTGAGTTTGGGTCGCCGTGCTGCTCGTCGAAACCAGGTCGCCTTGCCTTGCATCAGAAGGCAACACTAATTGTCAGAAGTAGCCTCCAATGTATTTAATAGCAGAGGGAAGCCAGGAGTAGTAGTAGACAACAAAGTATCACTTGTCAGCAAAGATATCCCTGACCACAGCTTTTTCTAAACTCATTTCCTAAAGTTATAATTCCTTTGTTGTTAGCTGCAGCATGGTTTCATGAAAGGGAGGAAGCCTGGAAGTGCCAGTACTGACAAGGTACCATTCACATTATACCACTAAGTCACCTTAACTTACTGCGACATATAGGAAGACTGCAGGAGGAACAACAACAGGGAAAGGAAGAAGTGTCATCTAGGATGAACACAAGCTTCTCTAAGTCATGAAAACATCTGCTAATATCAGAATTCAGCATTTCACACACTTTTGGAAAGTAGAAGGAAATAGAATACAATTTCTAAAATAAGCTTGTTCTAGATGAGTAATGTAACATTTGGCTCTCACAATTAAGAGATAGATATTATGTAGATGTTAAAATGTATAGTAATGTTATGGTAATATGTCCTTCCATAGTCCTCTTTGCCCTCCCCCTTGTAATAGCCTTCGTAGACAAGACATTCAGAGAAGGCCAGATTGTTACCAGGAAGTGCAGAGTAACAACACCTAACCTCCAATCATGAAAGTAATCTCCACCAATAGATGGCAGAGAAGGATATGACTGACAAAACTTTGGGAGAAGCTAAGGGTATAAAAGGCAGAGCCTCCATTTTGTAAATGAGCACGTGGCTGATAGTCATGGGGGATCCCAGCGCTGTAATTTTTCCTTATTTAGTCCTTTTGTTGTATTTTTTGTTAAGGTTTAATGAACCTTTAAAATTTTAAAAGTGAGTAGTCGTTTATTATAAGTTGAAGAAATAACAAATCAGGAAAATGGGAAAAATAGTTTCAGATGTCAGTGTCACAGAATAAAGTCTATGTTGCATGCTTCGTTCTTGCAAAAACTGCCCTTGAAAGAGACACCAAAGCTGTCTCTGAAACATGGCAGTAGAGTCTTGCCAACACAGTGCTGTGGCAAAGTTAAATACTGATGTGATGAGGAATGTAAGATAATTCCTCCTGATGGTCTTCTGAGAGACCCAGTTCTGCTCCTAGGGACTGAAGTCTGAAGCTGCACTGTCCTGGGCAAATGTACCAGCTTATGTGGTGCTTGTAGGATAGATCTACATAGGGCTGCCTTGCACCATTTCTTTTTTTTTTCTCTTTCTTTCTTTCTTTCTTTCTTTCTTTCTTTCTTTCTTTCTTTCTTTGTTCTTTTTCTTTCCTTTTCTCTCTCTCTCTCTCTTCCTCCCTTCCCTTCCCTTCCCTTCCCTTCCCTTGCCTTCCCTTCCCTTCCCTTCCCTTCCCTTCCCTTCCCTTGCCTTCCCTTCCCTTCCCTTATCCTATAACAAAAAAAAAGCTTTTAGAGTGGGCCCTTCTTTTAAAGTCATCTGTGCTTTTTTTTTGTGACTACAAGTCAAGACAAGAAGGCAAAAAGTGTTACCATACCAGGACTAAACATTGCCCTGGGCTGAATACACCACACAAACTGCCATGTCCCTGGAAAGCAGCAGACACTATTAAAATCTCACTAGACACTCAGAGTACTTAGGAAGGCCTGAAAAGTATAGGAGGACACAGGTAATTTCATAGATGCCCAGCTGTGTCCAACATCATCAGGGGAAAAGAATCAAGTTTGGAATGGACTGAAAGTTAGAACAACTCTGCAAATCTATAGTATGCTGTGCAAAACTGAAAAAAGTGGAGACCTGTAAAACAAAGTAAATCTCTATGTTTCTTCCATATTGTCCTGGTTTAGGGCAAATTTGGGAGAAAACCTCCAAAAGGCCCCCCCCAGAAAGCAAGCCCACACGGCCTCTCTCCCCCAACCGGTTCAGGAAGAATTTCCTCAGAGAGAAGTGGAAGAAAACCTGTTTATTTAACAGGCAAAGCACTCCCCAGCACACAAAATGAACAATACCAGATGACAAAACTCATTTGTCCCTTTGAAGAGATGACAAATTCAGAAAATCTCTCCCGGGGGTGGTTGCTTTGTTATCAGTCCCTCCAGCACTGGGAAAGGCTGCTGCCCAGAGTAGGCCCCGGCAGGCTACAAAGTGTGAGCTCTCGGTGTTTCCCCAGGTCCCAGTCTGGATCAGGTTTGAACGGTTCCAAGAAAAGGGAAAGAAAAACAGTCCAGGTAAATCTTGGACTGCCTCAGCTAGCTAAACTAACAAAAAAGCAAAAGGAGCGCGGTGTTCTGCCCCGTCTGTGCCCAGACAACAACAGTGGAGTTCTGTGTTCCAGCAGTCTGTGGGGGAGAGTGCAGCTGATAATGAAACTCCATGCTTCTTCTTCTCCCCGCCTTCACTGTCAGAGCCAGTCTTGAAGGCACAGAATACAACATCCAGCATAAACAGAACACCTGATTGGGGATACAAGCATCATAACGTCACCATAGGACATATTCTCTGCAAGAAACTGATTCCTTGGTCTGGAATTTTCTTTTAATTTAAATTAATTTAATTAAAGAGGGGTCACACAGGCCATGAAACAATCCAGAGTTCAAATCTACATTATTTTTTGGTAAGTACGGCTCTAAAGCATGATTGTATTATATTGTTCAATGCAATGGAGAGTAAGTCTACACTGTTTAAGGAAATTGAAATGCTTTGCATGTCCTTTTTCTTGTGATTATTGTCCTTGTGCCTGGCCTTGGAGGCTGCTTAGTGCAGGCTCTGACCTTGTGCTTTGCCCTTTTCTCTAAGCTGGTGTGCTGGTTTTAGCTGGGGTAAAGTGAATTTTCTTCCTAGTGGCTGGTATGGGGCTGTGTTTTGGATTTGTGCTGAACACAGGGTTGATTATATAGAGATGTTTTTATTATTGCTCAGCAGGGCCTGCACAGAGCCAAGGCCTTTTCTGCTTTTCATACTGCCATCATGGCAAGGAGGCTGAGGGTGCAGGGGAAGTTGGGAGGTGCGTTGGTTTGCACGGCCTGGTTTTTTGGTAGTGGTCGGGGGGGGGAGGACACGACGACACAGGGGTAGATTCTGTGAGAAGCTGCTAAAATCTCCCACCATGTCCGACAGAGCCAATCACTGATGGGTCTGAAGATGGACATGCTACTGGCCCAATTAGAGCAGTTGGTAATGCTTCTGTGATATTTAAGACATATTTAAGAAGAAAATCAAAACAGAGTACGCACAGTTTTTTCCAGGGGTGGTGAAGCACCATGGCTGCCACTATCTCAGCACGGCCCGCAGTGAGCCTTGCCTGCCTGGCTGCTCCTAGACAGCCGCACCATGGGTAGAAGGGCAGGGGCAGCTCCTCCTGGCGCCCTGCATTAAGAGAGGCGTTAAATTAGCACCAGCGCCGTGGCAGCAAAAGCATGGTGAGGGATTCCCTGATGCGGAACCTAGATGAAATTGACCTCTTGGTGCTGTGGGATGCTATAGGAATCTGAATTGGTGGAACTTGTTGGCAATGGCACCTATGAGCAACAATTTTTCTTCTAGTCAAAGAAGAGGAAGTGAAGACATGTGAGAGAAAACAACATGGCAGCACCAAGGTCAGTGGGAAAAAAGAGAGAGGGAGGAGGTGCTTCAAGCATCAGAGCTGAGATTCCTCTGCAAGCCATAGTAAGGACTATGGTGAAACAAACTGTCCCCCTGTAACGCATGAAGTCCACGGGGGATGCAGAGATCCACTCACAGCCCATAGGAAAAGTGCCCACGCTGGAGCGAGTGGATGCCAGAGAAAGCTGTGATCCAGTGGGAGACCCGAATAGAGAGAGAGGGTCCCTGCTTCCAGAGCTAAGTTATCACAGGATGGCCTTGGTAGTCAGGGCATTTGGGGAGGGTTGGCTTGTTACTATAGTAATATCCGACCTCCAATCAGGATGTAAGAAAGTGATCTCCACCACTAGACGGCAAGGAAGGAGTCAACTGACAAAACTTTAGGAGGGGCTAAGGGTATAAAAGGCAGAGCATCCATTTTGTAAATGAGCATGTGGCTGATTGTCATAGAGGCTCCCAGCACTGTAATTTTTCCTTATTTAGTCCTTTTGTTGTATTTTTTGTTAAGGTTTAATAAACTTTTAAAATTTTAAAAGTGAGTAGTCGTTTCTCACAGAAACGGTATTTTAAAAGCTTATTTTACTTCTCATTATCCTCCTCTGACTCTGTTAATAATAAATTTACTTTATGCCTTTAAATTTGAACCTTTTTTGCCCTTAGAGTGTTTTCCTCACAAACCTTATCTCAACTCATGAGCCCTTTGTTAATTTTTTCCCCTTTCCTCTGCTCAGCTGTAGCAGGAGAGCATAAGCGAACAACTTTTGTGGGTGTCTGGTGTTTGCCAGTGTCAAACCATGACAGGAGAAGATGCAACTGGGACATCTGAACCCAATTGACCAAAAGAATGTTCCAGACCATATAACATCATGCTCAGTGTTATGAATAAAAAGTTATCTATTTTTGTTTAAGGTTACAGAGCTAAAACCTGTTAGACCAATTGCTGTTAAGTTAGCTTCATTGTTAAGAGTTCTTCTTTAATTGCCCGTCAATGATTGGTGATTTAGCCATTGTCCTCCTGATGCTTGCCCGGGAGCAACACCTGGACACGGCAGCACCAGGAAAATAGGAGTGGCCACGTATGCAGATGAGAAATGCATTGCTCCAAATCTTCCAGTTTTCCAGGAAAACCCCTAAAAACAACGAGCCAACATAGAATTAGGGGACCTAGGTGATGTCTAAGGATGGGCGCGTAGTCCAGTGCCTGCTTGGATCCTTTTTGCTTCTCACCCTGACCTGAAAGGATGTTCACTAAGGAGGGAACCCGAAGTGTTGGACCGAAAAGGAGGAATCTGCTAATCTCCCATGAGGACGCAGTCCCCAGCTCTGCCTGCAGACCAGCGGACAAAGCTGCATCACCCTCCTCCTCCGTGCCACTCCTGGGAGCAGCGGCGGCGTGGGCGCAACCCGTCGATTTCTCCCCACCTGAGCTGAATCTCTTTAATAAAGGCATTAAAAAGGAGAAAAATCTCCTGCCCAATTTATTTCACTCAGTATATAAAGTGGGGGGAAGAAGGAGGAAGGGAGGACAGATGCTTTGAGTGATGGCAGTTGTCTTCCCAAGTCACTGTTATGCATGATGGGGCCCTGCTCTCCTGGAGATGGCTGAACACATGCCTGCCCATGGGAAGCAGTGAATGAATTCCTTGTTTTGCTTGCTTACGCAGCTTTTACTTTCCCTAATAAACTGTCTTTATCTCAACCCATTAGTTTTCAAGCTTTTCTTCTTCCAATTCTCTCCCTGATTTCAGTGGTGGGGGGAGGGCAAGCAAGTTGCTGTGTGGTACTTGGTGGCTGGCTGGAATTAAACCATGACAGAGACTTAGAAAACCTTATTTGTGACTCAAGACATGGGAGCTGAAGGTGGGATCAGTCTTTTCACCAGAAGAGCTACAGAACTGACATAAAATTGGAAGAGCTTCCAAAGGCTGCCTTGCTCGGCAAAGGGTAGTTGACTTCCATGTGAAAGTCTCCATAGCTCATTAGAGTCATTCAGAGATTACACAGCCTAATATTAAAGTACTAAGAACTTGGTTACCTCCTTGGAAGGGTTTGTTGGTTTATTTGTTTGTTAAATAAAAGCCTAAGCATTCCACAGTTCTGATAGGCAGAATCTCACACATACAGCTATGAAGGAGATGGGGACATAGGGACATAGCAGAGTCACTCATCTCACCATTATAGAAAAGCCTTCAAGTACCAAAGTACATAAAGTTGCAATATCAAATACTGAAATTCAAACATTAATTTCTGAATACATTGCTTAATTATTATTTTTATAAGTTTAACTTGATTTTGTCTTATATCAGCAACTGGTTTTGAATCATAAACAGACTAATTCCAACCAGTAGAATATCCAAGAACCAGAAAAATTATGTCCTTACATTTATGAGTCTATGCTGCACACACGGATCCCACACAGACAGCATGCAAACCCAAGTCAACAGGAGCACTGGCTTTTCTTAACTCTAGGAACAGATTGCAACCAGCAACTACAAATCAAAAGTACCTATCATGTCTTTTTGGTGGGACCATCTGGGGGGTTCATGCAAAAGCATGGGTCTCTGTTACAGAACTATCCAGCTTTCTATTTGTGACTATTACTGACTAAAGTACATATTGTTCTGTTTTCAGCTAGGGTAGAGTTCATTTCTTCTCAGTAGCCATTACAGTGCTGTGTTTTGGATTCAGAATGAGAAGGGTGTTGATAAAACACTGATGTTTTTGTTTCTGCTAAGTCATGTTGTCCTAGTTTGAAAGACAGGTGTCTGCCAAGGAAGGTGGGAACCTCCCTTGTAATGGAAAATATGACACCCCCCCCTTCCATTCAAATTATTATAACTTTGAAATTAAGGGGCTTTCAGGCAAAGATACAGGAAAAGGAATAACATTTGTGTACTAGTGTATATATATATATGTATAACATGGCAAACAAAACCAACGATGGCAGCAACAACAAAGAAAAACAGAGACCCAACACCGGCCTTCTCTCAGCTGTCAAGCACTTTCCCCTTTGGTGTAGTTACAGTGACAGCCGGCAGGGGCACTGTTGGCTCCTGGCTGGGCAGGGCAGGTGCCATGATTTCCCTGAGGCTTCAGGGGGTGCTGTGGCACAAGCTCAGCCACCTCTCTCCACTCAGTATTGGTGGGTGTGCCAGTGAGAGAGAGATTAGGGGTTTTCCTTTGCAAACTCACAGGAAGCAGCCAGTCTCAATGCCACTCGGGAAACTGAATGGACTGAAGCAGAAAACCTCGGAAGCAGCAAGCTGGAACAGCAGAGGTGGGCACACCTGGGGGTGACAAAATGTAGCAGAAACTCTGGGGGCCTAACCGAAGCCATGGGATGTCTGGGTGTCAGGTTACAGTATAGCAAGAAGCCCTGAAGCAGTGGCAATAACAGGAGGACTGAGTGGGGAATCACTCTCATAGATAGCTCACCTGTGACGGCTGGTTCTGGGGTCCAGCTGCGCAGAGGGTGCAGCCCTGGCGGGGGGGGGGGGGGTGGGTTCCCAGTGCAGCACGCACTGGCTCTGGGATCCCGAGCAAACCAGTAAGCTCCAGTCACAGTACCAAAGGAAAAGAAAAAAGCGGGCAAAATGCACAAGACAACAATATTTCTAGTCAGACACCACGCCGCATGGCCACAGAGACGATCGCTCCACCGGAAGGAAGCAGCTGCCCCTCACCCCCAACTTGCAGGAAATCCTGGGCTGGCTCTCACCTATCACAGTACTCCCAGAGCCATCGGGGGGGTGGGAGAGGGGCAGTGACCACCTTGGACACAAAACAAAAACAAGACCGGATATGGGATTAAAAACAGCATCCCCAAGACATATGTTTATCAAGGACGTTTTTTCCTTGTCTCATGCTCTTCCAGTCAGGAGTTTTGCAGAAGAAACTGGGAGGGAACATAGCTGGGACAAGTGATCCAAACTGGCCAAAGAAATATTTCACATCATAGAACATCATGCCCAGTATATAAACTGGGGGGAGTTACCCAGAAGGGCATCCAATCTGGGTTTGGGAGGGGAGGTCTGGCATTGGTCAGTGGGTGGTGAACAATTGCATTGTGCATCACTTGTTTGTTGGTTTCTTTTTAAATTATCATTATTATTTTCCATTATTATTGTATTTTATTTGCAATTATTAAACTGTTCTTATCCCAACCTACAAGTTTTACTTCAATTCTTCTCCCTATTCCACTGGGGTGGAGGGGAAGAGAGGGGGGCTTGAACAAGCAGGTGCATGGTGTTTTATTTCCAGCTGGGCTTAAAACCAGACAGTCCTTTTGGCACCCAATGTGAGGCCTGAAGGGTTGAGATAAGGACAGATCCACCCAGAGTGTGTTAAAAGAAAACACCTACTTATGCAGACTATGAGGTACTAAGGGGTACTCCCAGCAGTCTATAGACAGGAGCACCTGGATCTGCAGCCAGCACTAATGCATGTCTTGCAATGCTTTCTGCATTTGTCTCTTCAAGGAAGATGACGGCTGGAGCTCCTCATGATACTGTGAGACTGACTGCAGCAGATACAGTGGCACCTCTCATGCTACATTTGGTAACAAGGATCAACATGTACACCCCATAACAAGCCTCCTTTTCTCCAGGCTAAACAACCCCAGTTCCCTCAGCCATTCCTCACAAGACACGCTCCAGACTCTTCCACCAGCATTACTGCCCTTCTTTGGACAGGCTCCAGCACCTTAATGTCTTTCTTGTTGTAAGGGACCAATTAATTTTAGAATAAGAGTGCCTCAGCATTGTTGGGATTTTATTTTGGATTGTTGGTTATAAATCTGTTCTTTTTAATGTTAATGGAAAGTACTAGAAAAGCTGCGCGTGTCTTGGCAGTACCAGCATGTGACAGCATGTGCACAAAAACGGCTCTGTCTCTGGGGGAAATTTCTCTTGACAGCCTATCAGGGTGAAGAGAGCCTCTATCACTAGGGAGACTCTCCAGGTGACCTTCCTTGGATAATAGGACCATGGGAGGGGTTACACAGTATATAAGTGACTGCCTCCAAACCCCAAGCTGAGCCTCGCTCCTGGCCCCAGCCCTTGCTCTCTCTTGCCTGCAGCCACCGTTGTCCCTATCCTGCTGCAGTCTGCAACTGCTGTCCCAATCCCCCACCGTCCCTGCTGCAGCTTGACACCCTGCCTCCTTCCCTGCTGCTGCTGCGTCTCCTGCTTGAGCATCGTGTCGCTGAGTGTCCCGCTGTTTGTTGCATGCAGTTCAGGCTGTTAGAATCGCACTGCGAGTGCTGCGTCGACTTGGCTTGCAGCGCACACACGTCACCTGCCAACCAAACAACAACAGTGTGCCACGAACACCATAGCAACGCAGTAGCAGTAACACTGTCTCTTTACTCTTTTCTCTGACTTTTCTATCCCCCTGTTAGGGCCATTTATTTTCTTTTATCAATAAATGGTTCACAGGTGTAATATTTGCCTCATTTTCATCTAATTTAGCCCTAGGAATCCAGAATTCCCCTGGTCTCACTCTGGGATGGGACACTTGTAGTGAGGGGTTGTAAGGATTTAAAGAGTACAGTTGCCTGTCTCAAACACTGTCAAGGCCACAGAAGGAATTTGCCATAAGATAAGCCACTGCAGATGAAACTTGAGATAAGCACAGAAGGGAGGAATTTGTGACAGGAAGGCATTAATTCCAGGCCTGGTGGAAGCAAAATCTGGTTAGCACATCCTGGTTAATTAATCCAGATAAAATATCCTACTGTGGTGAACTGTGTGAAAGGAAGCAACTGCTTATACGCATATCACCAGTCAAATAAAGATCACCCCAAGCTATGGGACATACAGCATCTGCGGTCACCAACAACCACCAAAGCCCCCTGAAATCTTGGAGGAAGCATACGCAGGACACACCCATCCTCGCTTAGCATGCAAATTCACATGTAAATTAGGAATATGCCTCTGTGAATACCCAGAACATGGACTGGATAAAGGTGGTACCACCATAATGACCTGGGGACCCCCACCACAGAGAAGCCCAGGGTGAAGAAGGACCAACAGGACACCAGTGGATCCATGGGTGGTGACTATCTTCTGCTTGATATCTTTCTATCTCTCTGTCCTCTTTTTTATTTCTTTCCATCTCTTTACCTCACATTTATTTTTAAATAAAATCTGTATTGTTGACTTTGGCATATGGTCTCATTTGCACCTAATTACAACAGATTTTAATCTATACAAGGACTTGAATACAAACCAATGATAGAGTCATGTATCCCAGGTGGAAGATGATGGACAAAATGGCAGGTGTGGAAGTCTTGCAGAAGGGCCCTCAATGGCTTCATTCACACACAGAATTCTTTTACTCCATCTTTTGTGAAGCAGGATATTCAGCTTTATGCAGCTGAAACTTTTTTTAAATTAAGGCTGGTAGCAACAGCTGCAATTTCAACAGATGTCTTTCCAATACTCTCCACTTGCTCTCACTACCAGATACACAATTCCTTTTCCAGCATGTATACGTTACAACTCATTGTTTGAATTTTGTGTCCTTGTGAAGTTAACATAAGATGGAAGCTATCATCAGTATATGACAGAGAAAACAGAGGCAAGCACTGGAGTGCCTATTTTAAGTCATGTTGCCTGTTTTCTTGGCAATCAGTTAATAAACTCTGTTACTCATTTTTCATCAGCACCTGACAACGTCTCTGCAAGATTTGGTATTATTAAGGAGTCTGCTAAGAGCTGCTTTACAAAGTATCAGAAAATATCTGCTGGCATTTCCATTCTCAATCCTATTTTTCAGGGAATCATAAATCCTCCATAAATTGCCCAGCAGCAGAATATACGATACACAAATACCACTGTGACAATCCATTTCCTTGATAAAAGCACAAAAAGAGTGTTTGGATCTGGTCATGGTCCCTGCAATATCAATATGTACATTGGTTTTCACTACACATGGCAAAGGATTAGACTTCAAATTCCTCAAGTGAAAACACACAAATGCTTTGACAGACATTCTCTTGCATGTATTTTCTTGGACAGTGTGTTCCATATTTTCTCAAGCTGCTTTGAGAATCATACAAGCATGTACTGAATTGGCCCTGCAATTACCATAATAAACATTATAATCAAAAAAGTTTCATCCATTAGTCAGACCTCACTATACTAAGAGTTGTGCAGACATACTAAATGAATCTCAAGAGTAAACTGTCCCTGTGTTTGAGTTGCACAAAGAGTTTACTCTCAGAAGACTGAAAAAAAGGCTGTTTAATTAAATCCCACAGACTATCCCATCATCTTGGATGAATATTTTCCTTGGGCAAGAGGTCACCTAGTTCTTCAAATTTCAGAGAATTTCTGAGTTTAAGAGAATACATATTTACAATCTTCTTCATTATAAATGTTGCCAGTTTCCCTGATTAAACACACAAAATTCAACATTTGTTGAACAGAAATCAAAAATTCTAAAATTTTATTGATGAATGGCAAGAAAAAAAACCCTCCTTCCTATCAAACAGTACAGAAAACATAAAGGAGCCTCATAAAGATTCTACATCAGACAACTACAGAGAGAATAGAGAAACTAAAATATTGTCCTCTGATCTGTGCAGTGGAATTCTGAAGGTGTCAATGGGCTTCTCCACAAAATGTGAGAAATAAAATTGGTTAAGAGGACTAGATTTATTCCTGGATGTTCCCTCTTTCCCAGTTTCAGGCTCCCTTAAAGCTCTTTCAACACAGATTTTGGCAGCTTATTGTTTAAAGATTGAACAGTGCTGAAAAAGAATGTTTTACTCCCTATAGATATGGAAAAATCTGCTATAATCTATGCTGCAAGAGGAAGAATTAGTAACACAAGACATTTGGTACATTATTCAAGATCATCAGGTCAATGATGTCATGCTAGCAAGACATCAAGACCTCTTTGTCAACAGTGTATAGCAACTGACCTTGGGAATGTGATGCAGTAGTATGATACATTTCATACCCCTTTTCATCTGTCTTGGTTTTGGCTGGGATAGAGTTCTTTTTTTTTCTTAGTAGCTGCTACAATGCTGTGTTTGGGATTTGGTATGAGAATAATGTTGATAACACACTAATCTTTTGGTTGTTGCTAAGTAGTGCTTACCTGAAGTCAAGGACTTTTCAGTGTCTCACACTCTGCCAGTGAAGAGGTACACAAAAAAGCTGGGAGGGAGCATAGCCAGGACAGCTGACCTGAACTGGCCAAAGAAATATTTCACATCATAGAATGTCATGCTCAGTATATAGACTGTGTGAGTTACCCAGAATGAGTGTCAATAACAGTTCAGGGATGGGTTTGGCATCAGTCAGCAGGTGGTGAGCAATTGTATTGTGGATCACTTGTTTTTCTTGGGTTTTATCTGTCTCCCTCTCTTTTTATTACCATTATTATTATTATTATTATACTTTGTTTCAATTATTAAACTGTTCTTATGTCAACCTACAGGTTTTACTTTTTTGTTCCTGATTCTCCTCATCATCCCACCAGGATGGGGGGTAAGTTAGAGAGCGGCTGTGTAGTACTTAATTGCTCCTTGGGCTTAAACCATGACATCACCATACTTAAAAGATGTTCCTGAAGTTGGAATTTATAACATTCATCAATACTAGGTTGTACTAGTCGATGTGCACATGGCCACAATAATTACACCAATAAAAGTAACCTATAATTATTGGAGAAAGAGATATATTTTAATACAAAACCCAAGATTAATCTCTCATATACTCTAACCATTTGCGTTAAAGTAATGACATGTTAAAAAACTTACCAAATATACAGTTTCCATGCACTGAGAATAAAATGAAATTTTACCCATCACAAAATTGTTGGGTTTTTTAATTTATTTTATTAATCCTCTAAAGGAAGGACAGTCTTGAAGAAAACGCAGCAGAAGATGTAGCCTTTAAAATTCTAGTTTCTTCATACAAGCCAAAGAAAGTTCCTGTGAGTCAAGTTAGACCCTCTACCCCTCAGCTTTTTCATACCAAGAAAAAGAGTCTAAGTCTTTTAGGAAGGAACATGGGGTTAGAGCCATGCTCGTACAACAGCCATGATGCCATTTCTGGCTCTATCAAACTGTAGAGCTAACCTTTCAGGTTATTTTCTGTATGTGCTCTACCTACCACAGTGAGGAACAGCTTCAGTCTCCAGGACTACTAGATTGATGCTACACAAACAAACTGTTCAGTCAAAAAGTGAGTTTCACTTAACTTTAAAGTGGCCTAAAACTAACATCTACTGCCAAAATAATCATGGTGAGATACATGAAGCTAACCTAAAAGGCTGATTATTTAAATCTTTCAGATTTCCTGTTGTCAGAAAGTTAAAATTAACTATAATTTTCAGGCTTTATTTTAAACAAAGAAAAAAGTATTCATTGTAGAGAATCACAAATGAAAGAGGACCATCCAATACCTGAGTGTATTTGTTAATTCTGCTCATTAGAATAACATACAAAACTTTGGCCAACATTTCCAAAAACTCACCTTGAATGTCAGGGGAGAATCGAGCTGAATGGCGAGACACAAAAAGTTTCAGTTCTTGATCCAAGTTGCATCCAATCAAGCTTGTATCCCATGATCGGATTCCTAAAATTTAAAATGCAAGACATGTCTACCTTGATATATGAGCACTGTTTTAATTGATTATTTCTCCATTTACACTAATGACATTCACATATTTCTAAATTCCAAAACCAACCTCTACTGAAGCATGATTTCAAAAAGTTAAGATTTCAGCTGAGGGTTAGAAGCAATTCATATTGATGAGGATGTAAGCTAAATACGCAGATGATAGGTTAATGATTATTAGATGCTTAAGCTAGAGCTGATTGTTATATTATTTGCCATTATGAGCTTGTTTGTAGAAGGAAGTGGAGTAAGTGACCCGTTATAACAACATATTGAAACCAGTAGAACAATGATTAGCACCTGGGCTTTATGTCAATCAATCACGAAGCAGAGGGCCTTGGATCGTGCCAGAGGGTCATGGAGACCTGATGAAGACATTCCTGACTTAATCCGTTAAGACCACTGACCCAATTCAAGACCACCAACCCAATTCAAGAGAAGAATTGCACACGCATGAAGAACTAATAACCTCATTTTAATAAAGAGCGGGAATGGGAGGTGCTGGGGTTATGCATATGTATTGTATGTAAGATCTCAGGAAATTATTAAATAGAGAAAAAAGAACCTTGTACAGTGCAGTCACGCCTTTCGGGGACGACTCCCGTGCCGCCCGCCGGTGTTAATAAACATACCACTTTTTAACTTTGACTAGTTAGACAGTCTTTGTCCGTGATCTTTGGTTTTAATGACTCACTACTTTCAAGCCATGCAGCTATCCTTTGCAAAGTGCTGAGCACTTACAAAAAGCACTCTGGATGGGGATCAGTCACAAGCAAGAGGAAATCTGCCTTTCCAAAAGGTAACAATCATTCAAGGCCCCTGATTTATGACTGCTGGTTCCAACATCCTAATAGCCACATTATGAGATGTCCTGGAATTTACTTTAAAATAGCAATACACTGTTTTATAAAACTGAAAAGACTGAATCACTCAGGGGATACGTTAGCCTTATTGCAAGACAATTGTATGAGAAAAAAAATAAAGACAACATGTAGCATGTTGCAAATTAATATTTAAATACAAACTATTAAATTGCCGACTTCTTCATTCAAAAGCTTTGAAGCATTCCCTATTTAAATTAAAATTTAAGTGATCTTTTGTTAATGTAATATCAAAATCCTAGTTTTAAGACTTTAAAATGCTATGCTTGATCTTTTTTCTTTAAAAAAATAAATCTCATCTCTATTCACTACCACTTTTCCCCCAGCTACTTCGAAAGTGAGACATTTGGCATATATATCATCATAAAATGTATTTTTCTGAAATATATTTTTAAGGATTTAAATTTGACCAGAAAAAAAAAATAAAAATCACTGTAGCCAAAATGAAAATTTATTGTTTCCTACCATAACATTATGATGACTAAATTAAAAAAAAAAAAAACAAAACCCAAAACACCAAAACCTACAACAAACTAACAGAACATGTTTTAAGATTTTTCTTTATAAAAATAAAGTCTCTCAGACTTCAGGAGAGCAGACTTTAGTCTCTTCAGGGATCTGCTTGGTAGAGTACCATGGGATAAGGCCCTGGAGGGAAAAGGGGCCCAAGAAAGCTAGTTGATATTCAAGGATCACCTCTTCTGAGCTCAGAAGCAGCAATGCATTTCAGAGAAGAGGAAGTCAAGCAAAAATGACAGGAGCCTTGTGTGGATGAACAAGGAGGTCCTGGAAAAACTCAAACACAAAAAGGAAGCCAACAGAGGGTGGAAGCAGGGACAAGTAGCCTGGGAAGAATACAGAGATTGAGCAGACAGGGATCAGGTTAGGAAAGCTAAAGCCCTGAGAGAATTAAACCTGGCCAGGGATGTCAAGGGCAACAAGGAAAGCTTCTATAGGTACATTGATGATAAAAGGAAGACTAGGGAAAGGGTGGATCCTCTCCATAAAGAAACAGGAGACCTGGTAACCCAACATATGGAGACGGCTGAGGTACTGAATGATGGTTTTGCCTCAGTCTTCACTGACAAGTGCTTCAGCCACACTGCCTGAGTCACAGAAAGCAAAGGCAGGGACTGGGAGAATGAAGAACCAACCGCTGTAGGAGATGATCAAGTTCAGGAGCATCTAAGGAACCTGAAAGTGCACAAGTCTGTGGAACCTGATGATAAGATGCATCCATGGGTCCTGAGGGAACTTGCGGATGAAGTTGCTAAGCCACAACCCATCATATTTGAGAAGTCCGGTGAAGTTCCCACTGACTGAATAAAGGGGAAACATAATCCCCAATTTTAAAAAGGGAAATAAGGAAGACCTGAGGAACTACAGGCCAGTCAGTCTCTTCTCAGTGCCTGGCAGGATCATGAAGAAGATCCTCCTGGAAACTATGCTAAGGTACATGGAAAATAAGAAGATGATTGGTGACAGCCAAAATGCCTTCACTAAAGGCAAATCATGCCTGACAAATTTAGTGGCCTTCTGTGATGGGGTTACAGTGTTGATGGATAAGGGAAGAACAACTGACTTTACCTGGACTTGTACAAAACATTTGACACTATCTGACACAACATCCTTGTCTCTAAACTGCAGAGACATGAATTTGACAGATGGACCACTTGGTGATAAGGAATTGGCTGAATGGTTGCACTCAAAGAGTTATGGTCAATGGCTCAATGTCCAGTGGAGACCAGTGACAAGTGGCATTCCCCAGGAGTTGGTATTGGGACCGGAGCTGTTTAACATCTTTGTCAGTGACATGGACAGTAGGACGGAATGCACCCTCAGCAAGTTTGTCAATGACATGAAGCTGTGTGGTACAGTTGACACACTGGAGAAATGGGATGCCATCCAGAGGGACCTTAACAGGGTTGAGATGTGAGCCTGTGCAAAGCTCGTGAAATTCAAGAAGGCAAAGTGCAAGGTCCTGCACGTGGGTCAAGGCAATTCCAAGCAGAAATACAGGCTGGGCAGATAATGGGTTGAGAGCAGCCCTGAGGAGAAAGACTTGGGGATGTTGGTTAATGAGAAGCTCAGGACTTAGCAGGACTGATTGATAGAGCTTTAAACTAGCTTAGAAGGGGGAAAGGGACAAAACCAGGCCTGCCAGTGATGAGCAATGGGACATGCCAAAATTGGAGGGACTGAGTACTAGTGAGATCCTTCATTCTGCTCCACGAGTTGTTGGCTACACTGAACTGCACTTGAAATGTTTCTACACCACCATGAACAGCATGAGGAACAAGCAAGAGGAGCTCGAAGCCTTGGCCCAGTCCTAGAGATATGACACCATTGGTCTAAGTGAAATCTGGTGGGATGGGTCTTGTGACTGGTGTGCCATGATGGATGGTTACAGTATCTTCAGGAGGGATAGGCAGGGCAGGCAAGGTGGGGGAGGGGCATGATATGTAATGGATGGGCTGGAATGTATGGACGTTGGGAGGAATGGGTTAAAAGTAGAAGACTGGTAAGGCAGATTGTAAATAGATCAAGTGACCTTGCAGCTGGGATTTTCTCTAGATAAGCCTGTATGAAAAGCAGGCCAGTGATCCTCTATCATGGACCGAGTTTAATGGTGCCTGTGTCTCCACTTGAATGCTTCTGCCTGGGTTTTGCTTTGGGAATCATCCCAGTTAGTGAGATAACAGAGATAAATTGATTCTTTGTATTGTAGCCATGAGTTTGTGGTTGTTCTGGCTGCCTGCCTGTGTCAACTCACACAACAGAGCTTGCAGTTGGTAATGGCATGGTTGAGAGCCTCTGGGTAAGGGTTAAGGGACAAACAAATATAGTGGATGTCATTGTGGGAGTCTACTATAGGCCACCCAGCCAGGACCACAAAACCAATTAATTAGTCTAGTCATTAATGGAGTTTTGCAGGACTCTTAGGCCGGTGCTCTTAATTGTCTTCATAAATACTAAGTTTGCCAATGACACTGAATTGGGAGGAGCTGCTGACTCCCTTGAAGGCAGAGAGGCCCTGCAGAGGAACTGTAACAAATTAGAGGGCTGGGCAATCCCCAGCGTTTAACAAAGATGAGTGCCAGATTCTGCACCTGGGATGGGACAACCCTGGATGTCTGTACAGACCAGGGAACGAGAGGCTAGAGAGCAGTCCTTCAGAAAGGGATCTGGGGGTCCTGGTTGATGGCAAGTTGAATATGATTCAACAGTGTGCCCTGACAGCCAGGAGGGACAACCATATTCTGGGATGCATCAAGCACAGCATTGCCAGATGGTCAAGGGAGGTGATGGTCCCACTCTGCTTTGGTGTAGCCTCACCTTGAATATTGCGTGCAGCTCTGGTGACTGCAATATAAGAAAGATATTAAACTATTAGCATCCAAACCAGGGCAATAAAAATGGTGAAGGGCCTTGAGGGGAAGCTGTATGAGTGGCTCAGGTAACTTGGTCTGTTCAGCCTGGAGGAGACTGAGGGGAGTCATTGCAGTCTACAACTTCCTCGTGAAGGGAAGGGGCAGACACTGATCTCTTCTCTGTGGTGACCAGTGACAGGACCTGAGGGAATGGACTGAAGTTGTGTCAGGGGAGGTTTAGGTTGGATATTAGAAAAAGGTTCTTCACCCAGAGGGTGGTTGGAAACTGAAACAGGCACCCCAGGGGAGTGGTCACAGCACCAAGCCTGACAGAGTTTGGACAACACTCTTGGACACATTATGTGATTCTTGGGAATGGTGCTGGGTAGGGTGGGAGTTGGACTTGATGATCGTTGTAGGTCACTTCCAATTCAGCTTATTCTGTGCTTCTGTGATTCTTGTCATCCATGTGCTTAGAGATGGCCTCCAAAATTAGGTGCTCCAACACCTTTCCAGGGATCGATGTGAAGCTGACTGGCCGGTAGTTCCGTGGGTACTCTTTTTTGCCCTTTTTGAAGACGGGGGTGACATTGGCTTTCTTTCAGTTCTCAGGCACCTCTCCTGATCGTCATGACCTTTCAAATATGATTGTGAATGTCCTAGCTATGGCATTCACCAGCTCTCTCAGCACTTGTAGATCCATCCTGTAAGGGCCCATGGAATTGTGGATGACAAGCTTGCATAGGTATTCTCTAATCTAATCACATTTGACCCAAGAGTCTTTCTTCCAAGATTCACAGAATCACAGAATGGTTTGGATTGGAAGGGACCTTAAAGATCATCTAGTTCCAAGCCCTGTGCAATGGGCAGGGACACCTTCCACTAGACCAGGTTGATCAGAGCTCCATCTAGCCTGGCCTGAGATGTGGCATCCACAACTTCTTTGGGCAGCCTGTTCCAGTGCCTCACCACCCTCACAGTAAAGAATTTTTTCCTAATATCTAATCTAAACCTACCTTCTTTCAGTTTGAAGCCATTCCCCTTTGTCCTGTCACTCCATGCTCTTGTAAATAGTCTCTCTCCATCTTTCTTGTAGGTTCCCTTCAGGTACTGTAAGGCCACAATTAGGTCACCTTGAAGCCTCCTCTTTTCTGGGCTGAACAGTCCCAATTCTCTCAGCCTTTCCTTGTAGGAAAGGTGCTCCATATCTCTTATCATCTTGGTACCCGTCCTCTGGACTCACTCCAACAGGTCGATGTCCTTCCTGTACTGGGCACCCCAGAGCTGGATGCAGTACTCCAGGGAGTGTCTCATGAGAGCAGAGGTGCAGAATCAAGTCCCTTAACCTGCTGGCCATGCTGCTTTGGATGCAGCCCAGGATACAATTTGCTTTCTGGGCTGTGAGCACACACTGCCAGCTTATGTCCAGCCTCTCATCTACCAGCATCTCCCAAGTCCTTCTCAGCAGGACTGCTCTCAATCTGTTCATCCCCCAGCCTGTATTAATAGCAGGGGCTGCCCTGACCTGGATACAGCACCTTGCACTTGGTCTTGTTAAACCTCATGAGATTCCCATGGGCCTGCTTCTCATGCTTGTCCAAGTCCCTCTGGATGACATCTTGTCCTTCAGGTGTCAACTGCACCACTCAGCTTGGTGTTATCAGCAAATTTGCTGAGGGTATACTTGATGCCTTTGTCTATGTCATTAATGAAGATATTAAATAACAATGGTTCCAATACGGAACCCCAAAGCACAGCACTCTGAGCCATTGACCACTACCCTCTAGATTCCTTTACCTTGGTCTCCTGGGTAAGAGATCCCTGATATGATTCTAAGCTTGATATGATCAAATAATGTGCGCTTGCAGCCCAGAAAACCAACCGCATCCTGGGCTGCATCAAAAGAAGCATGACCAAAAGGTCGAGGGAGGTGATTCTCCCCTTCTGCTCAGCTCTTATGAGACCTCCACCTGGTGTACTGTGTCCTGCTCTAGGGCCCCCAACATAAGAAGGTCCTGTTGGACTGGGTCCAGAGGAGGGCCACAAAGATGATCAGAGGACTGGAGCACCTCTCCTATGAAGAAAGACAGAGTTAGAGTTGTTCAGCCTGGAAAAGAGAAGGTTCTGAGAAGACCTGGCTATAAGAGAGGCCAGTTTGGATGGAGCTCTGAGCAACCTGGTCTAGTAGAAGGTGTCCCTGTCCATGGCAGGGGGGTTGGAACGAGATGATCTTTAAGGTCCCTTCCAACCCAAACCATTCTATGATTCTATGATTTTTTTTTCTATCGTTTTCTTGCTTTGTTTTGAAAATAATGAGCAAACAGTTTCGCTACTGGTAAATCCAAGCACTGCAGTGATTTTGAACACCAACATTATAGCGATTTTTTCTTTTTCCCCTAAAGTAATGTCATTAAACATACACAAATTAGCTGGCAAATGCATAAGGGATTGCATGTGAGGAATTGTCTAGTGACCTCTCCCCACATTCCTGAGCATGTGTTTGCATGAAATTTTTTAGTTAAATCACTTTGAGTTTTGGTACCTTTAGGGTACAGAAATGCTTGAAGAGCTGTGTGGTCAACCCCTTACCATAAGACTAGCACTAATATTTCTTCTCATAACTCTTGTCAGGATTTCAGACTGCAAACCTTATTGTCAACACTGCCTCTCATGGAATATATTCTCTTTCAAGGCAGCAGACACATCAAGTCTTGCACTGTCAGAAACCCTGTTGTAAGGGCTGAATGTAGAGAAGGAGAAAGAGGGGGAAGAGCAGAGAAACCAGATCTGTGCTGATGGTTTCCCATTGCAGCTCTGTGTAGGTGAACCTTTGCATTTCAAGAGCCTGAAGCCTCTTCAGGGGTAATTCATCCAGGGCTTTTCCTTGTCAGCATCCCAGTCAAGGAAGGACCATGCTTCTTACTGTGATATGCTACCAGCTATTAAGCAGCTGCCATTTGAAACAAAATAATTTTGTGTGTTTCATAACCACTCAAGAGAAAAATAACTGAACTTTAACTGGCCACCTCCACTTCCTGAATTTGTGCATCATTGTTCACAGGCACAAGCAGAGAGAGTGTTCTGTAAGTCTCCTTATCTTCATTTCTCAAAAATCTCTTGGCCATATGGTGCATTTTTGGAGTGTAGTCTTGTCAGACAAATACAGCTCAGCAGGCTTTAACTTTTTCCAGGTCTTGGAAATTTCTGAGAGCAAGAAAGTAATGATGATATAATACCACACTTGTTAAGCACATATGAAAACTATGACTAGTAAACTGACACTGATCACAAAGCTGAAGTACATTGAAAATAAGTTTGTGTGAATTGACACAGGCAGGTGGCCAGAAGAACAACCACAAAACCACAGCTGAAATGCAAAGAGTAAATTTATTTCATTACCTGGCTAACTGGAGGATCCTGAAGCAACATCCAGGTAGAGACACACAAGTGGGAATGCAGACACCATTAGGCTCAGTCCATTCTGACAGGTGGCAGGCCTGCTGCTTGCACCAATTTATCAAGGGCCTGTGCATGTGCTTTTTATGATCTCTGAGCATTGATCTCTTTCCTAAAACAGGGAGCTCAAGAATGTCCATGTCCATGAGAGTGCCTCCAAGTCTCTCCAAACACCTATGTTATTACTACAGAGAGGATAAACAGCAGTAGGCATAATATTTGGGGTTTGCCACACTTATTCTCCAGGTCTTGACATTCCCAGCTGCAAGGTGACTTAAGAGAATCTACCGTCTCCTCACCATTCTTCCACTTTTAACCCTTTCCTCCCAACAAGGTGCTGAACTTGAAGAAACTAGAAGATAGCTCACTGGCCTCTGGCAGCAGGCTTGCGTGGAGAGGCTATGAAGCTTTCTAGAGATCAATTAAGCAATATGGACTATGATTCAGCAATGCTGTGCATTGGGTTACTGGGTTATTGGGAGACTGAATGTTATAATTTATGGCTTAAGCATCTTCATGAAGGACCTTTGCCTATTATAACAAAACTGTATAAAAGCTGCAGAGAAGACTACCACACCCTGAATAGGCCTTCTGACTGAGGCCCTGAACTGCTCCCTGATGGAGATAATATAAAGTAAATTCAGGTATGGGGAGAGAAGTTAAGAGAATCTACCGTCTCCTCACCATTCTTCCACTTTTAACCCTTTCCTCCCAACAAGGTGCTGAACTTGAAGAAACTAGAAGATAGCTCACTGGCCTCTGGCAGCAGGCTTGCGTGGAGAGGCTATGAAGCTTTCTAGAGATCAATTAAGCAATATGGACTATGATTCAGCAATGCTGTGCATTGGGTTACTGGGTTATTGGGAGACTGAATGTTATAATTTATGGCTTAAGCATCTTCATGAAGGACCTTTGCCTATTATAACAAAACTGTATAAAAGCTGCAGAGAAGACTACCACACCCTGAATAGGCCTTCTGACTGAGGCCCTGAACTGCTCCCTGATGGAGATAATATAAAGTAAATTCAGGTATGGGGAGAGAAGAAATACATTCACAGAGGGATCAAGCTTAGCACCTTTGGGGTGGAGACCATAGCCCCAGGGCTATCAGCTGCAAAGCTCAAACAGATCCTCATACCAAAGCAGAGGTTTTGGGTTTGTGGTGAAAAAGTCTCTGGTCAGAGTCATGGAACACCCATCCTCCACTGTGCAGAGGAGCCCAGCTGCAGGGGCCCTTTCACCCTGGGAAAAGCTTATCCACAGCAGAGGGGTGTCATGCCCCATCAAAGCCCCCCCCCCCCCCAAAGGGGTCCCCAGACCCTGCACCAGAGCACTGCAACATGATGCAACAGATTCACAGTGTTGCAGGAGGGACATGTCAAACTGGCCTCCTGCAAGGGAGGGACCTGGGCATTCCCACCTGGCCCAAAATTTATTAATCCACTGGATTTTATACTTTTTGGCCTGGCATGGCGTGGCACAGCACTGCGGCAGGGGACCCTCACCACCAAGAAGGCCAGATGGAGGGAAGCCATTAGACGTCATTGGGACCCCTTGGATGGGTGATGTTTCTACCTAACCCCTGTCACCCTTTCCCTGTGCCCCTAGCCCCCACACACACTTCTTTTTCTATTTATTTCTTTCTTTTATCTTTCTTTCTCTTTGCCTCTTTTACTATTAAATAACATATATCAATTTTTTGGCACCAACATCTAACCTCGTTTGGCTTTAATCATGTTTTTTGTGTATATTTCAAACCTTTCTGGGTCCAATCTTGTTTCTACCTAACCCCTGTCACCCTTTCCCTGTGCCCCTAGCCCCCACACACACTTCTTTTTCTATTTATTTCTTTCTTTTATCTTTCTTTCTCTTTGCCTCTTTTACTATTAAATAACATATATCAATTTTTTGGCACCAACATCTAACCTCGTTTGGCTTTAATCATGTTTTTTGTGTATATTTCAAACCTTTCTGGGTCCAATCTGTTTTATTCACAGAGGCTTAGTTTCCTTTGGTCTTCCATGTTAAACCAGTTCGTAACGTGGGTTTGTGTGTCAAGGTTTTGGTAGTGGGGGAGCTACGGGATGGCTTCTCCAAGAAACTGTCAGAAGCCTTTCCTATGTTGAGTGAAGCAAACACCAGCTGGCTTCAAGATGAACCAAGTCCGTGCCAATCAGTTACAGTAATAACACCTCTGCGATAGCATATATAAGAAGGGGGGAAAAAAGTTATTGTGCAGAAGCAAATTGCAGCCAGAAAGGAGTGCAAATATGTGAGAGAAACAATTATGCAGGCACCAAGGTTAGTGAAAGAGGTGCTCTAGCCACCAGAGCAGATATTCCCCTGCAGCTTATGGTGTAGATCATGGTGAAGCAGCTGTCCCCCTGCAGCCCATGGAGGTTAAGAGTGGAGCAGATATCCACATGCAGCGTTTGGACAACCCCACACCAGAGCAGGTGGATGTGCCCTGAAGGAGGCTGTGACCCCATGGGAAGACAGTGCTGGAGCAGGCTCCTGGTAGAACCTGTGCACCCGTGGAGAGAGATGCCCACGCTGGAGCAGGGCAAGGAGTCCTCCCCCTGAGGAGGGAGTGGCAGAAACAACCATTCCCCATCCCCTTGTGCCACCAGTGAGGAGGAGGTAGAAAATCAGGGATAGTTAAAACCCAGGAAGAAGGGAGGGGCGGGGGGGAAGGTGTTTTATTAAGAATTGGGTTTACTTCTCATTATCCTACTCTGATTTGATTTGTAATAAATTCAATTCATTTCCCCAAGTCAGGTCTGTTTTGCCTGTGATGGTAATTGGTGAGTGATCTCTCCCTGTCCTTATCTCAACCCACAAGCCTTTCATTATATTTTCACTTCCCTGTCTGTGGTAGTCACATTCTCTGAACAGAGAGAGACATAATTCTCTCTCCCAGGATTTTTCCTGAAAAAGGCAGTGAGAAAGCTCAGAGAGAGAAGAGAAAACAATTCTTATCTCTACTTGCTGCACCTCTTGTTTGGCACATGTGGAATGTGTTATGGAGATTGTTTACGGAGAGTGATTTGTTAATTGGACACCAGTGATGGTTGTTTGGATTGATTGGTCAATTTGGTCAAAGCTGTGTCGTGACTGTTGGAGACAGTCATGGGTTTTTCTTTAGTATCTCTTTAGTATAGTTATAATATAGTATTAGTGTAATATAGTATAGCTTAATAAAGCAATTGCTCAGTCTTCTGGAATCATTGGAGTCACTGCATGTTTTTCCCTGGATGGGGGTCATTCATCTATGATACCTGTCCTCTTGAGGAGAGGAGTGATAGAGTGGCTTAGATGGACACTTGGCATCCAGATAAGGTCAAACCACTTAATGCTACTAATGCTAGGATCTGTCTACCATCCATCCCTAGCTGCTTTTGTAATTATTCCTAATTTGCAGTAGGGATAAGATTCTGATTAGACATAGACTGATGAGCCAGGTAATTTCCAAAATGTCCAAAAAGAAAAAGCCTAGATATACCATGCACACAATAGTCCTAGAAGCTGAAGTTGGGATTTGAATAGATGTCATAGGTTGACAAGGAAGTGAGTTTTCTCGGGAAGTTATAGCCAAACCAATCAGTGGTCAGATTTGGATATCGACACCTGGTGTAACCACTGAAGACATGGACACGCCTCTGAGAACATAGGGGGTTAAAAACAGAGAACGCCCTGAGGAACTTTCTCTTTTGTTTCAGTCAGTGAAGAGTTCAGACCTCCCCAGCCCCGCCACAGGCTGGGTGGGGGAGGGGAAGCCATGCGGCCTCAGCTGAGGTAGGCTGGAACCCCGGACAGAGAAGGGGGGTGAAGGGAATGGGACCCGGCTGGCCCTTGCAGGACGGAGGAGTGGAGAAGCACTGAGATGTCCTGGGCACCCCCCCCCCCCCCCCCCCCCCCGGCAAAGCATCCTTAAAAGAAACCCTATAAGCAGTTTTGGTCCATGAATGGCGGTGAGAGCACTGTATCATGGAAGGAGGATGTCACAATGGCAGATTTTCTCCGGGTAGTGCCATGTGTGACATGAAAACACAAGAGGTTTCAACTGTGTTTCCTGTGGAAGACTATGGTAAAAGAGAGACTCCTCTCTCCCTTGATGAACTGAGAACTGATTATCTGAGAGGCGGTAACTTGAATGAGAATCCAAGGTTTTGTCTCACTGTGCTTTGGTGGAAATTGGGTGATGGGAGGAGGAATATTTTGGAAGGTTTTTATTTTGAATTCTGTGTGTTCCTTTTATTATAGTGTGGGTTAATAAAGTGTTTTTTTCTTTATTTCTAAGCTTGAGCCTGCTCTGCTCTGTTTCTGGTCACATCTCACAGCAGCCATTTGAGAAAAATATATTTTCATGGGTGCACTGGCACTGTGCCAGTGCCAACCCATGACAATAGAATATCCCAAATCTGCAGCTGTATGATTCAGCATTCTGGATGCAAAAAATCTGGACATACATTATAATGTAGTATAATGTATTATTTACCAAATCAGGTTTGGGTAGAACAGAGGCAATTCTGGAACTAGAATCCAAGACCAATCCAATGATGTATATCATTAAAAGCATGGGAGTAACTACTGGAAGTATGACTGAACTGGAGCTATTTCTGCAGGCTTAGGAGTGCAATGCCACTAGACACAGGATTTAGCAGACAGCAGACAGGGTACACCCAATGGCATCTGCCAAATGAGTGGAAAAATCTTAAAGTTTTGTCTTTGCTTCCTCCTTTTTTGGTGGACAGTGGGTTGGAGGATTGCTCCCTTAACAAAGTGACATCCTAAGTGTAATTACTGGAAATGCAGCTCACCATACCATTCCCTGTTCATGATATGTTGAGAAATGACTCTGCATTCCACCAGGTTGCATGGTATCACACCACTGATGTGTTATCAGCAGATGTTTGACATGTACTGTAGTTCACTGCATGAATACACACTTTTCAGTGATGGTACTTAGGAGATGCACCAGAGAAGACAGTGAGGCAGTTATCAAGAACCCTAAGGCTATGTTGAGAATAAAGGTTGAAAGAAGCCATTTTTTCAAGACTACAGCATATTTTTCCATAAGAAAGAGATTAGCCAAGATCATATTTGCCTCACATAGAGCTTCAGACTCCTAGTATACTCATCCAGAACAATGCACCTCAAAATTTGATCAAGGTTTTTTCCTGGCAGGCAAAATTTCAATCAGATTGTCTGACACCAGGAACAGTGAGGTGACTTCTAACCCAAAATGATGAATAAAAAGGGAAAAGTATTCCCTCTGAAGATCTAAAACTGCAGGTGGCAAGAGGTAGACAGAGGCAACAGAGCTATGTAATGGCAACTGTACAATAGAAGAGACTAACAAAAGAGTGTAATGAAGAAACTGAAGAGCATTTTTTCAGAGAAGGATGACATCAAACATTTTGAGGGCATAAGTATTAAAATGTATAGAGCAAGTGGACAAAAATGTAAATAAATGCAGCCAATATACTTCTGGCACAACCAAAACTTAAGATAGCATTAGCCAAGTGCAGTGCTGAAGAGGCTCTGAATGACAAAGCATCTGACTCAGTAGTTGTCCCTAGGAGACAATTGTAGCAATAAACATACACAGGTCACAGTGAAGCTGGTTAGCAGTGATGAGAGAGCCTTTTACCACAAACAGTTATGAAAAAAGAATCAAAAGAAATTGCCAACTAAAGCAACAATAGTTGAGAAAACAATAGAGACAAATCAAGTCCTAGCTGGACTGCTGAACCACACCTATAAGACACGGCTGCTACCAATTCCCCTTTCCAAGGTCTCTCTCTCCTAACAATGACAGGATTCTGATATTTCTGTTTTCACCAGCCTAGAACAAAAATATGTTACAAAATCATTTATCAATTCAATTTAACAAACTACAGAGCCCAGCAATAATTTTCTTTGTGCTTCATGCCACTATTATGGCAACAGGGCTTTGTTCCCCTCTCAATGTACACTGCAATTTATTGTATCAGAATCCACATCGAGAAGTTATAATATTGTTATTTCACTAGTGATACCTTCCTGTATTGCTGTCTTAAGGACAAATAAACAGTGAGTCATAGCATCCTGTAGCTGGACAATAATGAGGCTGATCACTCAGGTATTAGCCTTATTACCCGTATCTTTTTCGGTTTTGAAATATCTATGTGCATATAGAGCCTAGGTCCTGAAAAATTCTCCAGCCAGGAGAAAAGTCTCGTAGCCGAAAGTTAGACACAATAGGCACAGCCGCATTCCTGCTCAGGGATCTTTGCCACTGAGAAGGAAAACGCTCTGAATCCCGCTGATTTGGTTTCGCGGTGGGGAACAAGGGTTTGCTGAGGAACTGAGGGAAACGCCAAACGGCCGCCCCGCAGCCCGACCGCCCCAGTTCCAGCCCCGGGTTTTTTGGAGGCGCGGACGCCCTTTGTCAGCTCTGGGCTGCCATAGGGACCGCAGTGCGGACTGCGCCACGCCCACCCGCCACTGTCTCCGGGCAGGTCTCGGCGGCTCTAGGTCACTGCCGCAGCCCCTCCACCCCAACAGTGGTGAGGAGGAGGCTTTCCGCCTTTACCCGCTGCTCGCTAGACGCTCTTGGGGATGAACAGTGGGGTGCAGTACAAGTCGAGCCGACTACGGATCTTTGTGCGGGCGGTAACAGGGAGCCGCCGTCGCCTCCAGACGCCGCACGGGGACCGGCCCTCAGTCGCTGACCGCCCCGGGCGGCTTCCCGGCGCTCGCACCCGACGGTGGGGTTCCGAGTCGGGTAGGACGGGAGGGGCGTGCGCGCAGATGGGATGAAGAGTCCCTCGTGCAATAAAAAGAAAAAACCAGAGACCTAGACTTCGCAGCTTATGTGTCTGTGCTCTGCGTGTGTCGCTCCGATCATAAGCAAGGAGCGTCCAGGCACCCCCACCCCGCCGGCCGAACCCGGTCAGCGCCCCTGCTGGCCCCGCGCTGAAGGGGAAGAAAACAGGGAGCGACTGCCTGCCCTCTGAGGGGAAGGCGTCTGCGGGATGGGGGCTCCGGCGCTGCCTGCGTCGGTCCCGCTCCCCGCCGTCTCACCTCGCTCGATGTTGGCGATAGCCCGCCGCAGATGCTCTTCGGTCACCAGCTCGCCAATAACCACCAGCAGGTAAAATTTTCTGTCCAGGAAGCGATGCGAAAGGCTGGGCGAGAGGAAGGTGGGGTTGGGGATGCTACAGGAGGCTTCTGAATCCATTTCCACCACCACCACGGTGGCCATCGCCGGCGCCTCACTCCTCTGCCCCGCAGCTCCGGGGTGCTGGGGGGAGAAAGGTCGCTCCGCGGCTGCCCCGCAGGAGGCAGGGAGTGAGGGTCGATGGGGAGGCGGCGGCGCTTTTATATGGAGACGGTGCAGGGCAGGGACCTGGCGAGGAGGAGGAGAAGGAGCAGGAAAAGGGGCGGGGAGGGGGAGGGAGAGGGAGCCGGCGCATCCCCGCACAGCCACTTCTCCAGCATGTACAGTTGATGTCATCTGCGGCAAATGCTCCCCGTGGCGGCCCCCGGAAGCAGGAAGAACGCAGGGGGGAGAACAATTTCCCGAGGGACCGCCGCAAGTGTGGCCTTGAGGTGCACCCCGACCTTCCACGTGACCCCTCTGCCTGTGCTCCCCTGGCCGGCTCAGGTCCGTCGTCCCTCACATATCTCACATATACAACCTTCTCCTTTGCCCTTCTGCTGTCTTACCCTGTCTTACCAGACCCTCACTGCTGTCTTAGCCATCTCCCACTCCCCGAGGCTCTCCCAGGATCTCAACTTGAAGCATCATGGCCGTGCCATGAAGCTCCAGCTGCAACCCTGATGCTGGATGAAAAAAGCAGCTCCATTGTGCAAGGCCAAGAGTCCAGTCTCCTGAATCTTTCTTGTGGCAGTGCAGCAAAATTTTAGCCATTTTTCTCTCCCTCCCTACTAGCAATCTAAATATTTTTGTTACCTTTTTTGTTTTGTTTTAAAGCAGTTCACTTAATAAGATACTAAAAACATAGGTTTTCTGCACATTCAGATATAGATATAGATATATTACTTATGCCAGAAAAGCACTGTTCCTGGACAAGATGCTTACACCCATACTCTGAAGGCTCCAGAAGTTCAAAGGGCTTTGTGTAACTGGGCTCAAGCAATTCCAGGGAGAACTGGTATCAGAAAACATCTACAATTAACAAAACAAAAGCTTGATTCCTCTTGATTACCATGTAAAAGTTAGACATCTGCTCCCCAATACACAGAAATCCATTGAAGAGAAATTCAATCACCTCCTAAAAGTTTTTTATCCTCCTCTAAAATGGGATACAGCAGTCTGAGATAAATCAGCCTTTCTAAGATGTTCCTCTCACTTTACTGACAGATGCCAGGCACTGGTTTACACTAGGCATCTTGTTTATATTGATGCCTAAAGATTTTTAGCTTTTTCATATATTTGTAGCTTTGTAGATTTTTAATATATAGCTGTGTAGGTTCTAGCACTTTCTTATGCTTTGGAACAGTAGTTAGCCTTTCTCACGTCACACTTGAAATTCTATTTACTCTTATTTCCAATAAAAGAATTTCTAACAAGGACATCCTGTTTTGCATCAGCATTTGGGAGACATAACAAGATATAGGGCTAAGAACCCCTTGGAGGGACTCCAATGGGGCAGGTCCAAGGGTGGGTTACCAGGACAACTGGTCTCCTATTGAATATACTTACTACATATACTAATTGGTTAAACTTATAAAAATTGTGAAAATCTGATGCTGCAGGTAAGCATAGCTATAATTTGTGCACCTGAAAGCTTTCATTAAAGAACTGTTCTTTATGTTACCACTTTTAATATTTTTTTGAAAGTTTGTCTTCTGATTTGACTTCTCAGGAGCAGAAGCAAGAGCCAGAGCAAAGCAAAAGCCAAGCAAAAAGCAAAAGCCACACTATGTACTGCCCTGTCTCTGTGTCCCGCCAGTTGTGGGGGAGCAGGCTGATAACAAAACAAAACAAAACTTCGCTCTTCAGAACCAGTCTTGAAGGCAGAGAACATAATATCCAGCATACACAGAACAGACGACTGGGGATGCAAGCATCATAACATGACACTAGGGCATGTAGGAAAAAAATAGAGGCCAAAGTTCAGTTCGAAGTTAATTTGGCAACTTTTGTAAAGGATGATAAAAAATGTTTTTACAAATGTATCAATGGTAAAAGGAAGGGTAAGACCAACCTTTGTTCTCTATGGGATGCGGGAGGGAACTTGGTAACTGCAGATGAGAAGGCGGAAGTGCTTAATGCCTTCTTTGCCTCAGTCTTTAGTGAGAAGATGGGTTGTCCTCAGGACAGTTGTCCTGGGTTGGTAGATGGTATCAGGGAGCAGAATGGCCCCCCTGTTATGCAGGAGGAGGCAGTCAGAGAA
>NW_024526799.1:0-1075 GCF_017590135.1 Pyrgilauda ruficollis | reverse complement strand
GATTTGATGATCTCAAAGGTGTTTTTCCATGATTCTGTAGAAAATCTGCCAGGGAATGGTGCCAGCCCTTTGCAGGTACCTGGACTGGGCAGGGTTGCTGTGAGCTCTCTGTTCCCAAAGGAGGAGAATGGGAATTCTCAGTGAATTCCATGGCAACTCAGGTTTGTGGGTTTGGTTACCCCTTTATCCAGCTGGGTAAGGAAGTCCAGAGAGCCCCTGAGGTTACTGGGAAGGGATGTTCTGGGGTAAACCGCTGCAATGAGAGGCCTTGAGGGTCCAAACATTCCTCATAGATGTCCCCTGCACCTCCTCAGAGAGGATTTATCCTCGTGCCCTTCATGCACAAACCCAAATTATCCTAACTTGGAACCAGAACTGTCCCCAAAGTTCTGAACATCTTCTACCTCTCCCTCATCCTCTCTGTGCAGACTCCCCTGAAGAAAAGCCCTGAATTTTACACCAAATTCCATTCACCAAAAGACACAAGAACCCCCCAGAGTGATCTCCAAGTGCCACATGGAGCAGTTGCTGTAGATAATCCCTATAAAAATTAATGCCTCAGAAAATGTTTGTTCCTGGAGCCCAGCCCAACACCACAAACCATCTGTCAGCTCCAGGACAGCGCCACAGGGCCAGGGGCTCCACGTGGCACAGGAAGGGATGGGTTTGGCAAGGAGCTTGGAGCCAGGGCAGATCCTGCAGCTGCAGGCCTGTGAGGGACCAGCCCAGGAGAGGAATAACCCCATAAATAAATGCAAGGGCAGGAGTCTGGAGCAGAGCTGTGCTTGAAGGGGCTTCATGCAGCTCATTGAGGCTTTTAGAGGAATGGGTTATTCCCAGCCTGTGGAGTCCTGCAGCAAAGACCTCATTTGCCATTAGGGGCTGTGCTTGGCTTTGCAAATCCCAAAGGAAGGCACTGGCTCCATCCCATTGCTCTCCAGAGAGCAACAATTTCATATAACATTCCTCACCCAGAGGTTACAGGGAGGTTTTTTTTCCCAAAAAGAGAGGGGCTGGAGCTGCTGGTGAGCTGTGCATGGGGGGCTGTGGGGACACGAGGGGACACGAGGGGATA
>NW_024526798.1:0-1075 GCF_017590135.1 Pyrgilauda ruficollis | reverse complement strand
GACCACTTCCCTGAGGAGCCTGTTCTACTGCTTAGTTCGCCTCTGGTGAAAAATCTTTTCCCGATACTCAGTCTCAGCCTCTCCTGACTCAGCTTCAGGCCATTTCCTTGAATCCTGTCACTGGTCATGAGAGTGAAGCGGTACCCGTCTGTCGTGGTTTCACCCCAGCCAGGCAGCCACTCGCTCAGTCCCCCACCAGTAGGACTTAGGAGAGAATCAGAAGGGCAAAAGCCAGAAAACTCACAGGTTGAGATACAGGCAGTTTACAAGGGAAAGCAAAAGCCACACACACAAACAAATTTAAACAGGGAATTCATTCACCACTTTCCATGGGCAGGGAGATGTTCAGCCATCTCCTAGCTATCTAGGAGAGCCAGGCCTCATCATACGTAGTGGTTAACTGGAAAGACAAGAGCCATGACTCCAAACATCCCTCCCTTTTGTCCGTCTTCCCCCTACTTTATATACTGCTCATGATGTCACATGGTCTGGAATATCTCTTTGGGCAATATGGGTCACCTGTCCTGGCTGTGTCTCCTCCTACACTCCCAATAACCCTCACCCTCCTCACCAGCAGGGCAGTATGGAAATCGGAAGAGGCCTTGGCTCTGTGTGAGCCCTGCTCAGCCAGAACAAAAACATCTCTATCAACATCTATTACCAGCTCTGTGCTCAGCATAAATCCAAAACAGTCTGTACCAGTCACTGTGAAGACATTTAATTCTACTCCAGCTAAACCCAGCACATTCCACCCCTTATTCCATAGCATTTACATCATGCCAGGTGTCCCACTATTCAATACAATTTCAGTAATCACCACCTTAACCAACACACTGCCCCTCTGCTTCCCGTCATGAGGGTGTTGAAGACAACAGTGAGGTCTCCCCTCAGTCTCTTCTCCAGGCTGAACAGACCAAATGAGCTTGGTTGCTCCACATACAGCTTCCCCTCCAGATCCTTCACCACCCTTGTGGCCCTCCTTTGGGCCTCCTTTGAATGCTCTTTAATAGTTTAATGTCTTATATTGTGGCATCCAAAATTGCACACAGCTCTCAAGGTGAGGCCACCGCAGTGC
>NW_024526797.1:0-1075 GCF_017590135.1 Pyrgilauda ruficollis | reverse complement strand
CAGCCCAAAAACCCTCAAAAAACAGCCATGGGAACCCCAGAAACACCCAAAATTAACCCAAAAACCGCAAAAATCACCCCGAAATCGACATCAGCGACACAAAAAACCCCAAAAAACAGCCCTGGGAACCCCAAAAACAGCCCTGGAAACCACAAAAACACCCAAAATTAACCCAAAAACACCCAAAATTAACCCCAAAACGCCAAAGATCAGCCCGAAATTGGGGTCAGCGACACAAAAAACCCCAAAAAACAGCCCTGGGAACCCCAAAAACAGCCCTGGAAATGGCAAAAATCACCCCAAAATCAGCCCAAAACCAGCAAAAATCACCCCAAAATCGACATCGGGGACACAAAAAACCCCAAAAAACAGCCCTGGGAACCCCAAAAAACAGCTCGGGAAATGCCAAAAATACCCAAAATCAGCCAAAAACCGCAAAAATCACCCCAAAAAACTCAAAAAACAGCCCTGGGAACCCCAAAAAACAGCTCGGGAAATGCCAAAAATACCCAAAATCAGCCAAAAACCGCAAAAATCACCCCAAAAAACCCAAAAAACAGCCCTGGGAACCACAAAAACTCCCCAAATTAACCAAAAACTCCCAAAAAACAGCCCTGGGAACACGAGAAACAGCCCTGGAAACCCCAAAAAATGGCCCCGGGAATGCCAAAAACACCCAAAATTAACCCAGAAACACCCAAAATCAGCCCGAAATCGGGGTCAGCCACCCCGAAAACACCAAAAACAGCCCTGGGAACCCCAAAAACTCCCAAAATCAGCCCAAAAACCCTCAAAAAACAGCCCTGGGAACCCCAGAAACCACAAAAAACAGCTTGGGAAATGCCAAAAACACCCAAAATTAACCCAAAAACGGCAAAAATCACCCCAAAATCGGGGTCAGCGACATAAAAAAACCCAAAAAACAGCTCTAGAAACCCCTAAAAAAGGCCCTGGGAATGGCAAAAACACCCAAAATTAACCCAAAAACACCCAAAATCAGCCCGAAATCTGGGTCAGTGACACCAAAAACCCCAAAAAACACACCTGGAAACCCCAAAAACAGCCCTGGGAACCC
>NW_024526796.1:0-1083 GCF_017590135.1 Pyrgilauda ruficollis | reverse complement strand
CCTCCTGAAGAATTTCCCTCTAGGGCTCACTGAGCATTAGCTGGAGTGCAGCTTTTGGGATGGAAATAAAGTGGCCCAGACAGAAACATGAAGTGTCCCCTTGGGGAGTGCATCAAACAAGGCACAAAGCCCAGTTGTGGATGAGATGTGATTCCCCTTTTTCTGACACCAGAGTGGGACAGGAGGAACTGGATAATGGCCACCATGAGCACAGCCCAGGCAGTGGAGAGGGACTGACTTGCATGATTAGAAAAAGATGCACTTGGTCAAGTTGTTTGCAAGATACGAGCGACATCAGAAAAGAGAGATGACTCTTACCAGGAGGATGAGCACAGTGTTCTGGGGAAAACATGAGCAGAACCATTCAAAATCCTGTGCAGGCAGCCCATCCTCTCTTTCACCATCCTGCCAACAGCAATTAAACCCAGAGAACTTACCCTGGGGTCTCTTGGTTGGTGCTCATGGTCTTTGCCTGTGGTACCTGTGTAACTATGGTTTAATGATGAAAAAGAATGCACAGCTTTTATCTTCTTGGAAACACAGCCAGCAAAACTCCTTCTCAGAGGAAAATAGGACCAAGTGCCACAGTATTGGCTCCCTCAAAACTCTGGAGGCACTGGTGCAAGCCACCCCCTCTGCAGCCCTTTCAGTGGACACAGCAGCAGTGAGAAGAACAATTTGAGTCCCCTGACACTGAGGTTTTCCCATCTTGCCAAGGACACAGGAGTCCATTCTCTTCTCATACCAGCTGCCTGTCACAAGGACTGCTCACTGAGGTGGGTCTGTTGTGTTACCCCCTACCAGAGGGATCTGCAGGTTGGCTCTCCACCCCAAAGGAGCACAGCAGGCCTTTTGGGCCATGCTGCCACCTCCACAGAAGTTTCTCTCCTTCAAGGGAATACAACAGGGCTGCCTGGCTTCTTGCACATGAAGCAATGAGCAGAGTAGAACTTCATCACCACAGAGTCAAAATCTTGTCTAGGTCCTTGGATGCCTCCCTGTGAGCAACATCTGGAGGATATTCATTTACACTGCTGCCAGGGAAGCCCCTACAATCCCTTGTTTAAAGACTACCCCTTGTAC
>NW_024526795.1:0-1075 GCF_017590135.1 Pyrgilauda ruficollis | reverse complement strand
TTCCTCCCCAAAATCCCCCAAGTTCTGTGCAAAATTCCCTCCAAAATTCCCAAAGTTCTGCTCAAAATTCCGCCCAAAATTCTCAAAGTTCTGCCTCAAATTCTGCCCAAAATTCCCAAAGTTCTGCTCAAAATTCCGCCCAAAATTCTCAAAGTTCTGCCTCAAATTCTGCCCAAAATTCCCAAAGTTCTGCTCAAAATTCCCCCCAAAATTCCTTCTTGAAATCCCCAAAGTTCTTCCCCAAAATTCCCAATTCTTCTCCCAAATTCTTCCCAAATTCTTCTCAAAATTCCACCCCAAAGTTCCTCCCAAAATTCCCAAATTCTTCCCCAAAGTTCTTCCAAAATTTGTTCCCAAAATCCCCAAGTTCTTTCCAAAATTTCTCCCCAAAATTCCTTCTTAAAATCCCCAAAGTTCCTCCCAAAATTCCTTCCCAAATTTCTCAATTCTTCCCCAAATTCCTCCCAAAATTCCTTCACAAAATCTTCAAGTTCTTCCCCAAAATTCCCAAAGTTCTTCCAAAATTTCTTCCCAAAATGCCCAAATTCTTCCCCAATTCCTTCCCAAAATTCCTCCTAAAATTCCTTCCCAAAATCCCCAAAATTCCCTCCCAAAATTCCCAATTCTTCCCCCAAATTCCTTCCCAAAATTCCCAAAGTTCTTCCCCAAAGTTCTGCCCAAAATTCCTTCTCAAAATCTTCAAGTTCTTCCCCAAAATTCCCAAAGTTCCTTCCCAAGTTGCTCCCCAAAGTTCCTTCCCAAAATTCCCAAATTCTTCCCAAATTCCTTCAAAAATTCCACCCCAAAATTCCTCCCAAAATTCCCAATTCTTCCCCAAAATTCCATCCCAAAATCCCCAAAGTTCTTCCAAAATTTCTTCCCAAAATTCCCAAGTTCTTTCCCAAATTCTTCCCCCAAATTCTTCCACCAAATTCTTCTCAAAATTCCACCCCAAAATTCCCAATTCTTCCAAAAAAATTCCATCCCAAAATCCCCAAAGTTCTTCCCAAAAATTCCTTCTCAAAATCCCCAAATTCTTCCCCAAAATTCTTCTCAAATTCTTCCCCAAATTCCT
>NW_024526794.1:0-1076 GCF_017590135.1 Pyrgilauda ruficollis | reverse complement strand
TTTTTTCACCATTTTTCCCCATTTTTTGCCGTTTTCCCCCCATTTTTCAGACGTTTTTCCCAGGAATTCTTCAGTTTTTCCCAGGATTTTTTCTGGGAATTTTTTCCAGGATTTCCACCTCAACCCCTCCCATTTCCCCCCCAAAAAATCCCATTTTCCCCCCCCAAAAAAATCCCATTTTCCCCCCAATTTTTTGACATTTTTTCCCCATTTTTCGTCTTTTTTTCCCCATTTTTCACCGTTTTTCCCCATTTTTTGGACATTTTTCCCAGGAATTCTTCAGTTTTTTCCCAGGATTTTTTCTAGGAATTTTTTCCAGGAATTCCACATCAATTCCTCCCTTTTCCCCCCAAAAAAATCCCATTTTTTTTCCCATTTTTTTCCCCATTTTTTGCCATTTTTCCCCGTTTTCCCCCCAATTTTTTGACATTTTTTCCCCATTTTTTCCCTGTTTTTCGCCGTTTTCCCCCAAATTTTTGACGTTTTTCCCAGGAATTCTTCAGTTTTTTCCCAGGATTTTTTCTGGGAATTTTTTCCAGGAATTCCACCCCCAATTCCTTCTTTTATCCACAATTCCCCCCCAAAAAATCCCATTTTCCCCCCAATTTTTCACCATTTTCCCCCATTTTTCTCCGTTTCTCCCCCATTTTTCGCCGTTTTTCCCCCGTTTTTTTGACGTTTTTCCCAGGAATTCTTCAGTTTTTTGCCAGGATTTTTTTCCCCGGGGTTTTTTCCCCGGAATTCTGCCCGTCCTAGGCGGAATCCGAGTCGCTGGTGTCCGAGGAGGAGGAGGAGGAGGAAGAGCTGCTCGAGTCCGAGCTGGAGCTGGAGGCGCTGAGGCGCGACGCCGCCGCCGCCGCCGACTCCGGCTTCTCGTTGGCTGAGGGGGCAAAAAATGGGAAAAATTGGGAAAAAATTCCCAGAATTGCGGCTTCACACCTCACCCAAAATTGCCAACCCAAAATTCCCAAAAATTCCCATTTTTCCAGCTCCTTTTATGCCATTTTTGGTGGAATTATTCCCCAAAAATTCAAAATTTCGCACCATTTTTTTGGGTTTTTTTTCCCCAGAATTCA
>NW_024526793.1:0-1076 GCF_017590135.1 Pyrgilauda ruficollis | reverse complement strand
CCTATTCTTGTGGCTGAGAAGGGATTTAAGCTCTGTACAATATGCCACAAAAGATTTCATGCAGTGGTTGGAATTCCATTATTTGTAACCAGAAATAACCATGACAAAGACAGTTTAACTCTGCATCTGTTTTTGCCACGTGGATCCATGTTTTGTGATGAAGACCAGGGAGACAAAAAGAGTCAGTCTTATGGCAATAGTGCTGTATGTCATGCTTTTATATTATTTATCTATAAACAGAGACCTTCATTTGAATTGGGAAATTGTGATAGAGCAACAGAGACTTGCAGGGAAATGTCTTTATATTTTTGGTTATGGGTTTGTGTTTTTTGGGTAAATTGTTCCTCCAGTTTCTGCTTTGAGGAAGATAATTAATTCTCTCCTAATTTGGTAGTGATGCATTCAATTTTTAGCTTGGTAAATCATGTAACAGATTGGTTTCATTTCACAAAGGAACAAGGAAAGGAGTACAGGCTTAGAGGACAGATAAAATGTCCTAAGTCTCCTGTTATACTTAACTCTAGTAAACCTAAACCTTCAATTATGGCTCAACAATGGCTGAATAAGCCTTTCCTTTCCACAAGTCCCAGCAGGTATCCTACTTGCTGGCAGCAACTCCTGAATCTCACTAGAGCAGATAATTTGAGCTAAATCATACATTGTCCCCTCATCTTGTGTTCAGAAGGCGAGGAGGTGATAAGTGTTTTCTGAGGTGTTTCTGATATATGTGTTTCCCTGAGGTTGTGAACACTGGCTACAGAAGCGAGTTAGAGTCCATGGAAAGGGAGTTTTCTGCTAGATAAACCTCTACTGTGTGATTTCACTGCAGGTCGAAGAGTGACTTCTGTCAGGGAGGAAAAACAGTATTGACTCTAAAGGGGGCCCTCAGAGTTAAGGGCAAAAGGCAGCAGTACTATTACTGGGCTAGATACCTTCTTGCCCTGCAGAACAATTTTGTGGTTTCAGAAATCTTCCTCTTGCTGCCATGAGGAGAGGTGAGATAACCAGACTTGGATGTTCAGTTGAACAAAGAAAGCCTTGTACCCCTGATGTAGAGCAGGAACGTTGTTATAAAT
>NW_024526792.1:0-1079 GCF_017590135.1 Pyrgilauda ruficollis | reverse complement strand
CTGGAAACATCTTGCCTGTTTATTCTTGTCTAGAAAAATGGCAATTACTGTGAAAGTGAATAGCAGCTCCTGAAACTCTCTACTTCTGGTACTTGCAGTAGGTAAAATTAAATGGCAGAGTATTTGCAAGTAACTGCTGCCCTTCTCCTTTTGAATATTGGCAGCTTAGTGCTCAAACCAAGCTTACTTTTGAATCTAACAAAAGAGGAAAAGCCATTAAAAGCATAGTGTTGTGTCTCCTTGGTGGAGAGATCACCTGGGTTTAAATTACAAGAGTTTGCAAGTATTCCTGTTCTCTTCCTGAAAACTGAAGAAAGGAAGGTGAATGCTGGACTGTAATCCTGCTCTGGGAGGTCGATGATGTTCCCATACTAAAGAAAAGGCAGCAGAAAGTTAACAGAGGTGAATGCTGTTTTAGAGGACAGTCTTCCTCTCCTCCCTTCTCCTAATTCTTTGCTGTAGTACTTCAGCCATTTATATCTGTGTGTATAGAGCTGTTTGCCTTACACGTTCCTGTTTTGAGTTCAAGAAGTGTTTTTTACTCTTGAAAGAGCAATGTGCTGGTACAGATCATTCAGTACAAGGTGGTTCTTCCCAAAAAACCATCTGCCTGTGCTTTTGAACTGTAGTTATTCAACTGGGAAGTCAGGTGAACTTTATCAGAGGGAAAATAGCTTTGTGCAGCACTTCTGATTTTGTTCTTGTTTGCTGGGGTAATTACAGAATTAGCCACCGAAGCCTGAGCACACAGAGTGGTTACTGTGTGTGGATTCTAAAGGCGTGTGGGCAGTTGCAGAATGTAAGTCTTTATGTCGGTGCCTGTGTGAGTTCAGAGCTCAAACACAGTGTAAAAATACATCACATATGTTTGCCAAAGTAGAAGTTTTTCTCATGGTCTCCAAGAAAAAGTTCTTTGGAAAAAGTCAGGAGGAGGGAGACCACTCACAGCCTACTTCATTGTGTTTTCAGTTTCTAGTTAGTTACAGAGGAAGTCTTTTCTCTGAAGATTTTTACATATGACAGCTTTGTTTCTTTCTAGTTAGGTCACTTGGAGTCAGATGAGGGGAAGAGATCTTGTT
>NW_024526791.1:0-1084 GCF_017590135.1 Pyrgilauda ruficollis | reverse complement strand
TTAAATAGCACAGTTTCATAGCTACTTCAATGCAGAAGAAAAGACTGTCTCATTCACTCTGAGGTTAAGACTTTGAAACATGTTAGTGAATAAGCGACCTGTGTATCTTTAAGCAGCAACCCTGAAAAGTGATTTCTGAAGGATTCCATTCAAACACCAAAACCTTCATTTTTAATTTACTCACTATTGATTACCTATTCAACATTACTCACAGTAGAATGTCTTCAGTTTTGTTCTTGCCAAATAACAGAATGACTAAGTTCATCATTAGAAAAATTTAGTTATTGTTCAAAGAGAAAACAAAAAAATACTTTATATAACTGCTTCCAATGAAGAACTAGCCTAATACCTATTTTTACAGGATCTACAGAAGTGCTTCAAGATTCCCCACTGAAATAGCTTTCTTCCTGAACAAAAGCATTTGGACAAGGTGTATCAAGATATCCCAGAGGAACAGCCCAGCCAAAACAGCTGGGAATGCAATTGAGCACATCTCTTCTAAGTCTATTAAAAACAGGCTCCTAGAAAGCTCACTAGGTGCCATGGCAGCATGGCCCCACATCACATGCACACCGAAATGATGATCAGCACAAACATGCACCTACGTCTTTTTGCAGTCTAGCCCTCTGATCTCAAAATAATTACGACACAAGAAACAGCAGGTAGTTTTCACCTGAAGTATGTACTTGCTAAAGGCAACAGAATCAGGATTCCAGAAGTTTTTTCTCCTTCCTATCACATTTATGCAAAGATGGAAGTGTCTTAATGATCTTAGTTTGCTAACTCTTTCCTGAACTCTGTGAAGTTTTTCTCCAACTATAATCTTGTTCACAGAACTTGCAAGTGAGGTCCTGAAGCACTGGCAAAAATCAACTCATGTAAGCATGGCATTACAGAAGAGACCATTTTGAAAACACCACTGTTAACAGAATATATTGGTAATTATGCTCATACCAGAATGACCTTCTGATGTTGTGCACATAAGAGTGTCACACTGGTATAACTTAAAGCCTAACAAGCTACAGGTCTCATCTTTTTCAGATAAAATATTCAGCCAAAGTAAAGCTTTAATCACAATAGAACA
>NW_024526790.1:0-1077 GCF_017590135.1 Pyrgilauda ruficollis | reverse complement strand
GCGTGGGAATTTTATAGGGGGTGCTCGTAGTGATTGTTTTGGGAATTCTGTGGGGGGTGGTGGGAGGGGCGGTTTTTGTGAATGGGGGGCGTGGGAATTCTATAGGGGGTGTTTGTAGTGACCGTTTTTTGTGAATGGGGAGCATGGGAATTGTACAGGGGGTATTTGTAGTAACGTTTTTTATGAATGGGGAGCGTGGGAATTGTACAGGGGGTATTTGTAGTAAGATTTTTTATGAATGGGGAGGGTGGGAATTTTATGGGGGTGCTCGTACTAATTGTTCTTGTGAATGGGGGGCGTGGGAATCCCCTAGGAGGTGTTGGTAGTGATCGTTTTTATGAATGGGGAGCGTGGGAATTTTATAACGGTTGTTCTCAGTGATTGTTTTTATGAATGGGGGGCGTGGGAATTCTATAGGGGGTGTTTGTAGTAACAGTTTTTATGAATGGGGAGCGTGGGAATTCTATAGGGGCGCTCGTAGTAACGTTTTTTGTGAATGGGGGGCGTGGGAATTCTATAGGGGGATGTTTGTAGTAACGGTTTTTATGAATGGGGAGCATGGGAATCCTGTAGGGGGCGCCAAAAGAAGGGAGTTTTTATGAATGGAGGGGCGGGGCTTAGCGCGGGAAAGTTCCCGAGGAGGCGTTTTTTTATCAATGGGGAGCGTGGGAATCAGTAGGGGGCGGGGTTGAGGTGAAAGGGGGCGGAGCTTAGCATGGGAAAGCATCATCATTATCATCAAAGTGGGCGTGGCTTCAGCAATGAAGGGGTGTGGTTTCAAACCATAAGTGGGCGTGGCTTAGCCATTAAGTGGGCGTGGTCTAAGCCGCAAAGGGAGAGAGGTTAAAGGGTTAAAGGGGCGTGGTTTGAGCTCAGAGTGGGCGTGGCTTGACCATAAAAGGAGCAGGAGTTCAGACACAAAATGGGCGTGGCTAAACTGCAATAGGGGCGTGGCTTGGGGCTGAAAGTGGGCGTGGCTAAACTGCAATGGGGGCGTGGCTCGGGGCTGAATGTGGGCGTGGTTAAACCCACAGAAGGGCGTGGTTTGTCGCTGAAAGTGGGCGTGGCTAAACTGCA